>NW_020439034.1:64721-76870 GCF_000699045.2 Agrilus planipennis | reverse complement strand
CAGCTCCGACAGAACACAGACCAACTTTTACCTGCTGTCTTAACAGTGCGTTTTAGAAAATACTACAAATGGCGCAGTAAACGCCATCTGTAGTACGATGCTACATTTTAGGATTACGTATGCTCCAACAAGGTCCACTTGTGTGTATATCTACTTGCTGAAAACGAATCTCGGCGTAGCCAACCTCAACGTGATAGGCATGTTAGCTTAATCGAATAAAATAATTCAAAGTGGTCTGTATTATTAACATTGTTATGGCTGCGGCAGAAACAGACTGAATAAATCAACAGTTTTCAAGTGAATTTGTTGACCACGATTTGATAGCGATTGCACCGTTTACCTACTATTTTATTAAACTTTCGGCAGAACATTTATAGGGGGTGTTTCTGAAAGAAGTAGCATGTTTTGGAGGGTATTACCTATATGCAATAGGGGATCACTTGTTTAGTAGAGCAGTGTAGTTAAGGGACAAAAACAACTTCATTTGCAGCGTTCATACAGGGTCTTGTGTATATTATTAGCTTTCTCCACTGGCGTTTGATACAGTTGTCTCATACAACTCTATACAAAGAAGTCAAGCGGATTTAGATCGGGACCAAGCGCCGGCCGTCTAGTCCAGCGTCTAGGAAACTGTTATGCAATAACACACTGACCTACTGCCAATGACTTCGAATAACTACATACATACAAGCCTACAAACTATTCTAGTCTAGTTGTAACATAAGCATCATACGTCAATCACACTTATTCTAATCTAACAAATGAACAACAAATGCGTGAGCACAAAAATACAAAAGATAACAAAACGGATCCTGCTAATAAATAGCTAAACGAATGCCGTATTGCCGTGCCATATTTTCCTTGCAATATCCTACTAGGGCCGGACTGTCCCTTGGCTATACTTTCAAATATGTTTTTCCCAAAGTCGAAGGACTTTTGGACCACCGAACATTTACTTGATTTTCTTGTGCCCTATCGCCTATTGAAAGCTTGCTACTTATTTCAGAATCACCCTGTATTCAGAGGTTGAAGTTGAAGTTTTTATTTAAAAGCGTAGAAAGCTGAGGCTTATTCATGTTCTATAAATGTTGATGATGTATTATTTGATCTGAAAGCAATCTATCGAATTTTGGTCACACTGTTTCCACTTAACATAACATTAATTTTCATGATAGTAAAACTGGGAATCAATATTTTTAAGTTGAATTTGCGTCTCGTCAGTTGTCTAGCTATAAAAGAAACTTCTGAGGCTCTAAATCGCGTTATTTTGTGAATATTGTTGCATAAACCTCGGCATCATTGAAATTAAAAAGAAACAAATTCGGAATCTCTTAACTATTTGATGTCAACAAACAATTCCGTTTTATGTGTTATTATATTTTGGAATTTAATCTTATATTGGTATTCTAAAGGTATTTTATTAATTAAACAAGTAGGCATTGCGGCCAACAAAGAAATGTAGTTACTATAAATACACGAAGCTTAATGAGTCTTGGTCACAATCAACATTGTTCTTCCAAGATAAGTTGGTCTTTGAAATTTCCCTAAACTGCGCTTTATATAGCCTCCGAAGGGTATTCTTTATTATCTTTGTTGTGACGTAGAACAACAACAGCGCTGGCTAATGTGTACATGTAAGAACTTCTCTTTACTACGGTCTCTCGGTATTTGAGAGTTTAATGAGACTTCGTAGAAACCGTCACAATATTGCCGGTGCCTGCCTTAAATCAACAGCGACATCCATGGAGACTTGAGTAATCACACCCTTACAGTTAGTATAATGCCTCAAGTTTCAATACAAAGGATATTTTAGCAGACTATTTGTAGGGTTTTCAGTACATTATATTGAATTAATTTTTGAATTTATTTTACCCACTACAGAGATATAAAACAGGGGATAACAAAGGGTCGAGATGGCCTACAATAATCAGAAGTCACTCATGGAAGCATAGGCTTTCGAACGGTTAATTTACAAATTCGAAAAAGATTGTTAACGAAGTATGTTTGGAGCGTGGCGTTGTACGGGTGCGAAACATGGACGGTGGGCGCTGCGAAAAAGAAAAGATTAGAAGCGGTCGAAATGTTGTGTTACAGGAGAATGATACCGTGGATAGAGAAGGTTAGAAATGAAGAGGTATTAAAAAGAATAGGAGAACAGAGGACTCTACGGAAGTCAATTAAAAATGGGCGAGATAGGTTGGTGAGACACCTTCTCAAGCTTGAAAGTCTAGTTAGAAACATATTAGATGCAGAAACAGGAGTTAAGAGAGGTAGAGGTAGACCTAGATTAGATTACTGTTCGCAAATAGTCAAGGATATGGTTTGTTCCAGTTTTAGCGAAATGCGAAGATTAGCTCAGGATGGGAAAGAGTGCAGGTACGTTTCCAACTAGTGTTAGGACTGAAGACCTTGATGATGACGACAGATAACCTCAAATTATTGCTGTTGGCTCTTAAGGTCGATCACACAAAACTTTTGGGTGTTTAATTCCCACCAGTCACTAATGCTGGTAGGCGGGCAGTCCCTCTGGGCATGCCCTCAGCCTCCTTTCAGGAATCGTGGGAATGAGTGGGTGGTGGTTCAAGTGAGAAAGATGAGATGGACGAAATGAAGCCAGAAGAGAATGAAAGATTATCTGCGGAATATTACTGCCCAAGCATTTGCCTAAGTGGTCCAAGAAGACCACAGAAAAACTTGGACCAAGGTAGATGGACTCGGAATCGAACCGATGTCCTCCCAAATGCTAAGCAATTGTCTAAACCTCTAGGTCATGTTGTTCGGTGCTGAAGCGAAACTCGATGCACCCGTATGGATTTACGCTTGGAGTATTCTGCAAACCCCAAAATCGTTATAAATTGAAGCAAAACATACCCTTCCGTTGTTAAGCTTAACAACATACCTATGGGTTGATTTAATATTAAGGCACAAGCAGTATATCGACATATCAAATAGCAAATAGCAGTAGGTGGCATGCATTCGCTTTTGCCGAAGAACTTCGCTTTGATCTATTATTGAAAGTGTCTTTGGCGTGCTAATGAGAGCTAGTAAGTCTAAAACACGTGATTGGCGTCTGGTAATTTCAATAATTTATTGAAAAGAACATCGTGTCCTTTATCAGTAACTTACCTTAGAAAAGAAATTGTAGGATTTTCGTAATTGTCACTTTATCACCCTGTTCCACTTATCGTTCCATTCCGAGTCAGTTTGCATCCCGTCTTTTGTGTATTTTGTTCTTGAGTAACATAAAGGGAAAAAGAAAAGAAAGAAATATGAGAAGGAAAGTTGAAGCATCCGATCTTTGTGTACATTGACTGTCAGCGGTTTCTAAACGGGTGTTTTATTACGTCGTTTTTTGGATTTATCACACACCGGTTATTTATAAGTTGAATCTCGAATTTATTTCCCTTGGTGGCTCTACATTTTAAATAAATGAAGCGTTTCGTGAACTGCTTCTAACAACAGCAAGTATTCGTTTAGCATTGTAAATCATGTTTTCGTAAATTAACGGAATGAAGAAATCTAAAAAGAAAAAGATAATATGAAAGGGAACTCATTTAGATAAAGTATGGTCTTCAATAAATCATATTAAAAACGTTACTTACATCTGAAGGAAAATATTAGTTATGCGAACAAGAGGTTTATCATTGCTAAGTTAGTTTTAAAAATTAAAATTTAAAAGTTTAAAGTTTGGTTTTTATTAGAATACGTACATTTCCGATTTTGTTTGTTATGTTGGTACTCACGACTTTCACTTATACCTATAAATTCGGCCATGTTGAATGTTCAGTTAATTTTTGATAGCTGTTTTGCTTGTACGTGTTTTGGCTCGTATTCGATTTTTGCCTATTCCAAAAAATTGATCAAAGAATCTGTATCAAATTTCGTGTGGAAAACAAAATTAACCCGAGTAGAATTTATTTTTAGGAACCGGTTGGGTCCCGATTGGGTTTTCCCAAATTCAAATGGGGTCGCAAATGGGATACCCAACCGGCTCCCTTTTGGAAATGTAACGCCTTCTCCACCCGGGACCCGGTAGGGAAAGCCCTAATTGGAAAATTTAGGGAAATTCCAAATGAATTTTTATTTTTAAATGCATTGAAAATGGNTTATAAAGAAAAATATTTTAAGTATAATATAGGTAGTATATCATATGATAGTATAGTATAATTTCTACTAAATAACTGCATTTTCCGCTAGGTTATGATCGTTGGAGGGTTACTCACTCTTTCTTCTAATACCTAGGCTGCTCTTATCAATATCATCATGAGAATCACTTAAATCGTTTAATAAAATAGTATCATGATTTTCACCTGAAATACTTTCTGGAATTGAATTATTGAACGTTTCATCAGTATTACCATTCTCACAAACAACATTTTCATGACTGAATATTGTCTAACCTCAAATTTTCTTCTTCATATATTTAAGATAGCTCCCGACATTTTTCACCAAATCTTCTGACACGTAAACGTGTAAGATCACAACGTCTTTCTTGCGATGAATTTGCTGACAGTACAAAAATAAATTGTTGAAAATATCGATGTTGATACATGAACAAAAAAAAGGATATGACCGAACTGTTTTGTAAACTACTAGTAGTTATACTGGTCACGAACGCTAGCCCCACTTGCTCTTCAAAATGTCTTCTTGGGTTATAATAAAATGAGTAAAAGATATCGTTAGGCAAATCCCAATTGGGTCCGAATGAATACTTTCCAATAAATGGTCAACTGTTACATGAAAGTATAAAAAATAATTATTAATAGGATAGAATAAATAAAATAACTATTTATTAATTACTCTTCAACAAGATTGTAGTTGGGAAGTGCAGTTTGGGCAAAGTTTGGGATTTCCCTAAAATACGGAGATCAAAATTCATTGAGCATAGGTGGGAAATGCCCAATTTAGGAAAATGCAACAACCTCCAATAGGGACCCAATCGGAATTTGGTAATTCCCAAAATAAATTTTACTCGGGATGTATGCGGACGCATTCCGAATGTTGACTGTGGTATATGGTTCTCAGACGGCTGAAGAGGGGTTTTAGTAGGTAGATCTGAGGACTTCTTCCTCAGGAATATCCAGTCGTACGGACGGCTGGGTGTCTTTTTCCCTCTTCCCCGAAAACATAAAATGTTCTCAGAGGGCCGAGAAGATGGGAACGAAGAGCGTGCCGGACGTCTGAGCACGTCAACAACAGACGAAAACATTGATTAAGTTAAGAAAATAATATTGATCAATCGTCGAATCACAGTTAAAGAAGTTACTGAGGACCTAAACATATGGATTGGCTCCTGCCATTCGATTTTTATCAATGATTTGGGCGTGAGACAGGTCGTAGCGAAATTCGTACCGAAATTGCTCAATTTCGACCAAAAACAGCATGATATTAACATTGCTAAGGAGCTGTTGGACTTTGTCCACGACGACCCAAATTAGCTGCAGAAGGTCATAACTGGTGGCGAATTATGGGTTTTTGGTTATGGCGTGGAAACTAAAGCTGAATCATCCCAATAGATCTTTGCGCACGAGCTAAAACCGAAAGAAGCGCGCCAAATTAGGTCGAATATGAACGTTTTGCTTACAGTTTTTTCATCGATTGCAGGGGCGTGGTGCAACATGGGTTTTTGCCACAGGGTAGAACGGTCAATCTGTCGCATTAGTTTCATGGTGTAACTGTTGTTCCAAAACGTATTAGGCATTTTAAATTATCGAATTTGATTTTTAATTTTAACCTTATGATTAGTTTAGCTACTCATCTCTTTTACATATCATTTGTGCTTTGCTCTGTTTCATGATGGACACCATTCGGAAAAACAGATTCTCTCGAATATGAGAATAATGAAAAATTGTGGGACAATTTCGAAACAAAACAGCAGTAGACATCAACTAATTAAATTCATCCTTTCTTCGTCCTGCGGCCCATTTTAATGAATTGCGATCCCACCAAAGTTCAAAAAGTTTTCTAATTATTTTACCCTTGTTTTTCAAAGCCTTGTATTGACTTCATTAATTTAACGAAAATGCGAATTACACGCTAACAAAGTATACATGTAAATTTGCACAGGTAATTGCTTCCCTACGTATACAAATGAAGCTGCTAATGGAATTAAAATTTCACTGGAATTACTATACATATACGTAAAAGTATATAATACAATATATCATTGTGTTCATGCCCACGCAGTAAGTTACTGTGCCCATCAGGTGTTATTGTGACTATTGGTTAATTTAGTCTTTAGCGTCATCCAGGATATGTATACAGGTAATATGTTCTGATAGTAGGGAAGAGGGGTGACTTTCCTTAACAGGCGGGCAGCGCGTTAGGAATAAGTGGTATATATATAGAGGGCGAAAAGGTCCTATTTTATAACGATAGGCATGACCTAGAGGTTTCGACTATTTTTTAAAATTCTTAAAAAGAAGCTTGAAGAAACCACTTCTTTATATTGTATTTTTTTCTTTACAGGTATGTCAGTTATGATCCCTAGTAACTTCCAGTTCTTTACTCTACCTGCAAAAATTTAACCATTCTGTAAGTATATTTGTTAATTATAATTATTTTTCCATGTATGTAACTACTAAGTACAAATAATCCAAATCCTATTGCTTTCGTATCGGCAAGAATAACACTAGAAAAACTGAATCATTACAGACCTGTCTAATTGCATCTATTACCTACTCAATTCCAAACTAACGATAACAGGTGTTTTTTTTTTAAATATATTAAAGTAAAACGTTTATTACATCGCCTCAAATTTTTTCGTCCATTTATCGCATGTCGTATTACAGCCGGTCGCGGAGTAGGGGTAAACTGAAAGGCGTTCGGCAGAGCAGCCAAGGTCAATATGGCGGCGCCCGTGTAGCATTTATATTCTCACTCATTCGTGCAAGTGCATGACATATAGGCTGTGAAACTCAAAGCGAAGATGAAATTATTGATAGAATAATTGAAGTTCAAAAGGATTCAATGATTTAAATAAATATTGTTCTCAGTTTTTAACATGCGTCTCTCATCTGAATAATTGTCTTTATTATTTATTCCATACTCTCATACGTAGATTGAAATTAAAATTAATAGTGGGATATTTTACCTACTATTGATTTCCCATTATCATTCCCATTTTCCAATCATTATGATAAGTTTAAGAACGCGATTTTCTTTTTAATACTCTAAATCGAATAATTTTCCGAAAATTTACAGTTAAATGCCTGCAATCCGAAAAGTTTCACTTGCATTACTGTTTTCAATTATTCTGTGAGATAGACGGTAAATAGAATAGAAGATAGGAATTTCAATTTTTAATACTGGACTAGGTGAATCATTGATACCTAATGCCGACGAATAAATTTACGTGTTCATCTTAAATTCTGACGAAAACTCGTCGTTGCCATTTGATGTTAAATAATAATCATTACAAACTAAACAGCTTCATTAGCAAGCGTTACGTTTTCTTATTAATTTTCATCTTTGGCTTTGATGCCATTCGATCTTGCTATGTCGTACACGTTTACAGAAATGTTTAAAATGGAACCTGATCTTTGAACCGCGAAAACTTTTCAAAGTGATGCTCCTTCCTTGTTTTATTTGTATGTACTTACGTAAGGAAATTGATGATTTACTATCCCATTACTGGTTCGACTTTAACCGATTTGTTTTTATGTTTTCTTATGAAACTGGTGTAGGATTATCACATAAGAAATGGGTCAATCCTAATACGGAAGAATTGATTCCGTTTTCATGTATGACAAGAATATTTTCGTCTCTAACTAATGACAAAATATAGTTTCTATAAGCACAGCATTTTAGTAAACTTAACCAAACCTAACCTTATCTAATCTATTCAAAAGGAGGGGCATATCTCTGATCCGAAGTCTGGAATTAGTTGACTCTATGACGTATAATTAAAGGAAGGAGGGCGCTTACGTTCGATATCCACGCGAATATTTGGGTGTGTTCCGAAATATAACCCAGCATACTGACCAGTGCTGATGACGTAATGAATCGACGTCATACTGTTGATTCGTTCCGAAATATACTGGCCAGTGCATTGATGCCAAATTGACGCCATATTGACAATAGTGTTTGTACTAGTTTACAATAATTTTGCTCTAAAAGTTATTAAAGTTTCTTACAATAAAAAAATCCTCAAAGTCTGATGCACACACGCCCGTTTGATATACTACTACATCACATTTGTCTCACCAGTACAATATGGTGGCACACCAGTACAATATGGCGTCGATTTATCACGTCATCAGCACTGGCCTGTCTTGAGCTTGTAATATTTATGTGACTACGATTTTTTTTTTTATTGAAAATCAAATCAAAGGTATAATGAAGATGATTTCTTTAATTGACATCAACAAAAAAAAAAAATGGAGTCCATCCGTCAAATTGACAGGTTCAACTGGTACTATGGGTTTATTCCGAAATATAACCTAGCATACTGGCTAGTGCTGATGACGTCATGAATCGACGCCATATTGTACTGGTGAGACAAGTGTGATGTAGTAGTATATCAAATGGGCGTGTATGCAACAAACTTTAAGGAATTTTTGATTGTAAGAAACTTTAATCACTTTTGGAGCAAAATTGTTGTAAACGAGTACAAACCTTATTTCAAAAGTCGCGCAATGACGCCCGGCATTTCGCGTACTTCATTTGCAGCGATCATACACTGTCGTGCAAATAATTAGCATTCTGCACTGGCATTTGATACATGCACTGCTTCATACAACCCCATACAAAGAACTCAAACGCATTTAGATCAGGATTACGTGCCGGTTAAGGTACAGGACGGTACTTCCACTCCAACGTCAAGGAAAATGCTCATCTAGAAACTCACGCATCGGTTAATGCAATAATACTATTCTGCACTGATTTATGATACTTACATATTGACTTACTTCTAATGACTTCGATTGTCTACATGCTTAGGTAATACAAGCCTACATAGTCAAAGGAGCAACGAACTGTAATTTAACAAATGACAAACAATACATACGAGGGTGGATTGATAAGTTTCCGGCCTAACCAAGAGATGACGCCACTAGGCCTACCTTGAGGTGACATTCTATAGTACCATCCTTGGATAGCTTGTAGCTATAGTTTCAGCCCGATCTCCTTGCTAGTGTAGGTTTGACAGCACGCTGAACAAGACGCCTCTGTGGTTTTCGTAAAAATGGAAAAGCAGGAAAATCGTGCTGTCATCAAATACTTTTATTTGAAGGGGTTAACGCCGAAGGAAATTAAAAAAGAGATGGACTCAACACTGGGGACATCCTCCCCGTCATATTCAACCGTTAAGCAGTGGGTTTCCGAGTTTAAAAAGGGTCGTGTGAGCACCTCTGATGGGCCTCGCTCAGGACGCCCCGTTGAGGTCACAACTCCAGATATGATCGAAAAAATTCATCAAATAGTGCTGGGAGACCGCAGATTGAAAGTGCGTGAGATAGCTGAGACCTGTAAGATGTCATATGAACGTGTGCAACATATTTTGCACCAACATTTGCATATGGAAAAGCTCTGTGCAAGATGGGTGCCGCGTTTGCTAACAGTCGACCAAAAATTGATTCGAAAAAACATTTCTACCGCAAATTTGTCATTGTATAAGCGTAATCCAAGCGAATTTTTGCGTCGATTCGTAACCGTTGACGAAACGTGGGTCCACCACTACACTCCTGAAACCAAAGAACAGTCTAAACAGTGGATTGGACCAGGGGAACCAACTCCAAAGAAGGCAAAAACAATTTTTTCGGCGAACAAGGTTATGGCTACTGTTTTTTGGGATGCAAGAGGTATTATATACATTGATTACCTTGCAAAGGGTAATACTATCACTGGTCAATACTACGCAGACTTATTGCAACGTTTGAGCCACGAGGTGAAAATTAAACGACCTCATCTGGCGAAGAAAAAAATCTTGTTTCATCACGATAACGCACCAGCGCACACGTCAATCGTTGCGACGGCTAAAATCAACGATCTAAAGTTTGAATTGATGCCGCACCCTCCTTACTCTCCAGACCTAGCCCCGAGTGACTATTTTCTGTTCCCTAATCTCAAAAAATGGCTTGGCGGTAAGAGATTTGCGGACAATGAAGAAGTAATCGAAGCTGTAAATGGTTATTTTGAGGAGCTTGACGAATCAGTCTATAGAGATGGCATTAATAGACTGGAACACCGCTATGAGAAATGTATCAGCCTTGGAGGAGATTATGTTGAGAAATAAAAAAAAAAAATTTTTAAAAACCTTGTTTTTCTTGGTCAGGCCGGAAACTTATCAATCCACCCTCGTATGTACAAAAATACTAAGGAATTATAATACGGATGCTGCTAAGTAACTGTTGATTAAATGCGGCGTTGAAATGTCGTATTTCTTTGTGTGATCCTACCAGAGCCGTACTTTCAAATACGTTTTCCTCGAAAACGCTCCGTATAGGTAATAGAAATCTAATAATACAACTTTGTAGAGGTATTTTAGAACATCATGAACATTAGCCTTGACTTACGTAGTGACTTAGGTTATGTTTAAATGCGGCAATCTTAAGTAAGGTTAGGTTATCTACCACACATTGATCTAACTCGTTTTATTTGTGGATATTTATTCAGCTTATTAATTTTTTTAATTCTTCAAATGTGTGATAGGAGAGTATATATTTTCTTGGTTATAAACAGAATTGTAGTTCATTATAATTAAAGCCGTCTTTGAATTGAAAATTTCGTTTTCACGCGAACAAATACAATGAGATATAGTTATTTCATGAGAGCTGCTTCTCGTTAAATATTTATGCAGCAGTCTACAAAGGAACCTGGCATGAGAAAACAACAAAACGAGATCTTTTAGAGGCCTTTTCGCATTTCCCTTTATCGCCCCATTCGGTATCCTCTGGTATATCAATTTTACTATCCAGGTAATGTTTTATTCAATTGATGATTACAGTACATCCCAAACGCGTAGAATTATTATACGTGCATTAAATGGTACACCTCAATATCAGTAAAATAGGCATATATGAACTACAAGTGTAGGACTTTTTTATAAACAGAACATCAAATTAATTAAATGAATGAAATTTGTTGATTAAAAACGCAGTTTTTACAGACGTGAGGTATATAGATACCTACAAAAACTTTTTTCACTTTTTGGACATTGCACCAATACCAGTTTTCTGGCACATCAGGAACCCAAGTAGCAGGAGAGATACTTAGATTTGGTTAGTCTATATTTTCAATATGTTTGTCCGTTTAATTGTCTGAACAGTATCTACATCCTTGTGTACCACGTAAGATAATATTTAATACATTGATGGTCCAAAAACAGAAATGATGAGAGTTTAATAAGAAAATTAATCCACTGTGGCCCCTTTGGTTTTTTGCGCATGGAACTATGGGCCTAACCGTCAAGCAGGAAGTAGGGAGGTAAAAGCCCGCAGTACTCAATCGATTTTGATTACTGCTGGCACATGAGCATCATTATCATAAGGTCGTCAGACCTAAGACTGGTTGGACACGCACCCCCACTCCCTCCTATCCTGAGCCAAACTTCGCACATCCTTAACAATTTGCGAACAGTAATCTAACCTATGTCTACCTCTACCCCTCCTAACTCCTGTTTCTGCCTCTAATATGTCTCTAACTAGACCTTCATGCCTGAGAAGATGTTCTACCAACCTATCTCGCCTATTTTTTATTGATTTCCGTAGAGTCCTCTGTTCTCCTATTATTTTTAATACCTCTTCATTTTTAACCTTTTCTACCCACCTTATCCTCATCAGTTGCCTATAACACTACATTTCGAAGGCTTCTAACCTTTTCTTTTCCGCCGCGCCCACTGTCCATGTTTCACAACCGTACAACGCCGCGCTCCAAATATACACCTTTAACAGTCTCTTTCGAATTTCTAAATTAACCGTTCACGAGCATAGAAGTAACTTCTTTTTATTAAAGGCGACACGACCTTGCGCTATACTCTGCTTTATGTCCTTACTACTCCTTCCAGCCACTTCTTCTAATTTTTCGTCTCCTATCTTTATATTCGCTCTTTCCCAATTTTTTCTTCCCTTGCATACCAGTATTTTAATTTTACTTTTATTTATTTTCATAAAGTACTGATCTGTCAGTACCGCTTCCATTTTATTTAAAGC
>NW_020439034.1:57264-59111 GCF_000699045.2 Agrilus planipennis | reverse complement strand
AAAGCCTTTAATATGTCTTCAAATATAAATAAACATCTCGTTGATATTTTCAGTAGTAAATGGTACCAATAACAGCACATTTGAGCAATGCAATTGTAGTGGATAAAATGGTCAATTTTTCCGTGCAGTACTGTACGGATTATACGCTCTTCACCGGTTAAGAGTTTTGCCGAGAGTTGTCTCCTTTCTTTTCTGGCCTAGTACTGTTCTTTTCTACTTTGCGCTGGTCAAACTAAGGGTCACATCGCTACAGAAACTAAACGAAGTATAACTCATTCATAAAACGCCGACGCCCCCTATGGACTACCGTGACAAAGCATGGAATTGCTCACGCTTGTCTTAACTTCTTGAAAATGGAAAATCTAAAATATTGGATCAATATTGTTTTCCGGGTTCAATGTCAAGGTTCATGGAATTTTTATGTTCCAAATTGATATCAGCACCTGCCAAATCACCACTTTCGTACCATTAGCAAGTAACTATGAAATTCTATGAACTACGACAAAAAACAACTCCCAAAACAATATCGAATTGATATATACAGCTGTGTAAACTGAAAACTACAAGATATTATGGTGTGCTAATAAATGCCTATAATCCAAAATTCTTAGAAAACGATTCGCAAAGCTAAAGAAAGTATAGATTTCATTTCTTTCTCTTATTACAATATGTAAGAGATCAGAAACAAAATGGGGTTGTAAGTATTTCGATATAAAATGATTGATGTTGTTTTTACATCAATAGAAGTATTTGCAACGCTATTTTGGCTCTGATCTTTCACGCTAAACAAACTATATTCGCATCAATGTCTTTTTTTCAATTAAAGCGGGTGACAAAGGTAAATATGAAAGCATATAGAAGAATTATTTGTTGCTGAACTGAAGAATATATAACATAAAAATAGAAAAACTAAATCTGAGTCACTTCAAACAGAAAAATATAAGCCATACTCAATTTTCTCGGCTGGTGATATAGTGCAAACACTACTATTAGTCTAGAAAAAACTCCATTATTTAAAGAATGTGACCTAACATTAGTAAGTTTATATTATAGTTAAGTAGTACAAAATCGGTTCAGCAGTTTTCAGGACCACGTGCAGGTCTATTTACATTTGTATTTTGCAAAGTACGCAACCCTTTCACATTTGAAAGAGTAATTCGCGATCCCATCCTAACTTTTCCTAATGAAAAGTTTCTAAAATCCGTGTGCTGTATGCATCGCAGGGTCTTTCATCTTTTATATGGGCTTGCGGGTGTGAGTAGTCGTGTTGACTGTTCGCATTCCGTGGTGGATAATATCCAGAAGTAAATTGCGAAATGAAAATGTAGCTGTAATACGTAAAAGGATAATTGAAATACATTTCGAAGTGTTTTCATGTCAGAGATTTTGATGTGGTTTACGATAGAGTTGTGGATTTATAGATTTAGTTAGTTGGCTTTTCTGGACCAGAGTAAGTGATTCGATTCTGCGAATCTACAATCGAGACTACTAGACCACCGAGCTTGCTGTTGATGTGGACACCTTTAATGCTTAATTGGTTGAAGGACATCGAAGAGCAAAAGAAAGGGATGGAACGTTGCATTACCGGATGTATACTTCATTTACTTTCTCTAGCGATGGGCCCCTTCCAATGTCTTGGATGCGCGCTGGTAAAATCGTAGGTATAGGGAGAAAAAAGGCTCATTATACTCTCGACTCTTGTCCATTAAACATACTTTTTCATACAGTACCTGCCAAAAGTTTTGTTCAGTCATGAATAGTAGTGCGAGTCGAAAACAAGCGTTAAAGCCTTTAATATGTCTTCAAATATAAATAAACATCTCGTTGATATTTTCAGTAGTAAATGG
>NW_020439034.1:44942-55386 GCF_000699045.2 Agrilus planipennis | reverse complement strand
GTTGGTCTGTGTTCTGTCGGAGCTGCCTGCGACGCGCTGATGAGATCCAAAAAGATCGAAATCGCGATCCGCGTCTGGCAGTTTCGACAGAATACAGACCACATCGAATTATTTTATTTAAAGTTAGAGAGTGTTTGAGGAAGAAAAAAAAGAAGAAATGGAAAGCAAATTGTAGAAGGAAGGTGTAAGGAACACATGGAAGCACGAAGAGGGTCTGTAAAAAGTGAAGGAAATAAGTAAATCGTTGATAAAACCAATAATGACTATTTCCCGCCATTTATGGTTGAAAAGTATTTATAAATGACGACCGACTGGGTGGTACATTCCATTGTGTCTTTTCTAGAGATAGCACTCTTTCTCAGTGTATACCTGTCGAGCAATAAAGGTAGTTGTTGTATTAACATCAATAGAATCTCAATCTGATCAAAATTGTTTAAGAATTCTAATCTGCAGCATCCCCTTTATCAAATGTAAATTCAGATAATTGTAAATATTAAAGAAAAGGTTGAGATTTATTTGTAATACTACTGGACTTTTAATTTATTCTATCGTCAAGTCATAAAACTGACATGCTAGTCAGTAATAGAGGACGTAGAGGTGTGCAATTTAAAAAAGGCTTAATTGAATTTCATTCCCACTAGCTCACTTACAGTGTGTTGTAAATTGACAAATAAAGCAGAAGGCCTTTTTTGACATTCCTTACGAGTTGGGGGAATAGGTGGTGGCTGTGATGGTTTACAGGGATAAGCAGATTAAAATGATGTGAAGACAATAGAAATATTTGTGAAGTATTGCTGCCCCAGCATTTACTTCCAATGTTGAAGAAAACCACAGAAAAGCAAGATGACTCATAATTGAACCGGTGTCTTCCCAAGTGCTTCAGACTAAGATCTGGATACGAGATTTCAACGGTTTTGCTCCTACAATAAACGGGACAGGAACAAAGAGGAGATGAAAAAGGGTAAAGTGATCCAATTGTTTTATAATTACACCATCGAGATAGTATTCAACAGAAATGTAGACCTCTATATACTTTGATGAATAACTGAATTCCCGAATTTAAAAACCTTTAAGAAGCATTATAAATGTAAACATTTAGGAAAGAAGTCAGATTCAGTTAGTATAACCGTTGACAAAATTGATCAATCTAATTCAAAAGAAGCAGTAAGTAATCTAATAACAGAATTCAAATCTGTTTTAAGACAGAGTACTTTATTACCACTTCGAATTATTTTATTCGATTAAGCTAACGTGCCTATCACGTTGAGGTTGGCCACGTCGGGATTCGTTTTCAGCAAGTAGATATCCACACAAGTGGACCTTGTTGGAGCATACGTGATCCGAAAATGTAGCATCGTGCTACAGATGGCGTTTACTGCGCCATTTGCAGTATTTTATAAAACGCACTATTAAGACAGCAGGTAAAAGTTGGTCTGTGTTCTGTCGAAGCTGCCTGCGACGCGCTGATGAGATCCAAAAATATCGAAATCGCGATCCTCGTCTGGCAGTCTCGACAGAAAACAGACCACTTCGAATTATTTTTTTTAGAGTACTTTATCATTCCTCGCAAAACTTTGACTCTTCTATAAATCCTAGTAGTTACATACAAGAAATGGTTGATTATTTTAAGGATTATCTTTCTAGTGGTTTCATTTTTATTTTTAAAGATCACATTTTACAAAAACAAATTTCTGAATCTACCGAAATCATATCAAATATCACTGAAATGTTCAATATCGTTTTAAATCTATTTGAAGATTATAATTCAGAATATTTACAATTTATCAGTTTGAAAAATCGAATCATTTAATAATACCAGTGCAATATATTATAGGTCAAAAATTAAAACCAGTAAAAACGGAAAATGCTGTTACCATACAGTACTGTGATTCAGTTGCCCAACTTGTTCCCTTAAGGATTGTACTTAAGATCGTTTTTGAGACCAGGTCTGTTTTACAGGATGTGTTGAAGTATTTGCAATCTTCAAAAACGAAAACAGAAATTGAAACTATATATATGAAAGTATACATTTTCAGTCAATATTACAATAAATTAACGAAGATCAACTTGTTTCACCTCTTTTTATTCACTACAACGATTATGGGATTAACAGGAAACCCGTTAAGGTCTCATTCTGGAATACATAAGATCGGTGCTGTTTATGGGAACATTGCTTACTCAATACAATAAAAAATATATTTCTAGTATTATTATTTCATTCCGATGATCGAAAAATTTGGTAATGAATCAGTTCTTCACATTCTTGTAGAAGAATTGAAATTTCAACATAATTCCATTCAAGGGTGATACACTGATTATAGCGATCCTCCAACTTTTCGATACCATTTTTGTAGTACGATTTGTCCTTTGCTTCAAAATAGGCCTCAGTTTCGGCGATCACCTCTTCATTCGACGAAAATTTTTTCCCAACGAGCATTCTTTTGAGATCTGAGAACAGGAAGTAGTCGCTGGGGGCCAGATCTGGAGAATACGGTGGATGCGGAAGCAATTCGAAGCCCAATTCATGAATTTTTGCCATCGTTTTCACTGACTTGTGAGACGGTGCATTGTCTTGGTGAAGCAGGACTTTCTTTTTCTGCAAATGCGGTCGTTTCTCGGCGATTTCGTCCTTCAAACGGTCCAATAACGCTATGTAATAGTCGCTGTTGATGGTCCTTCCTTTTTCAAGGTAGTCAATGAAAATTATTCCACGCGCATCCCAAAATACAGACGCCATAACCTTGCCAGCCGACTGTTGCGTTTTTGCACGCTTTGGAGCGGGTTCATCGTGTGCAGTCCACTCCGATGACTGTCGATTGGACTTCGGAGTGAAATGATGGAGCCATGTTTCATCCATTGTCACATATCGACGCAAAAACTCGGGTTTATTACGCGTGATCATCTTCAAACACTGCTCTGAATCATCAACTCGTCGTTGTTTTTGGTCAAAAGTGAGCTCGCGCGGCACCCACTTTGCACAGAGCTTTCTCATACCCAAATATTCGTGAATGATGTGATGTATACGTTCCGTTGATATCTGTAGAGTGTCTGCTATTTCATTCAATTTCAATTTACGGTCATTCAAAATCATTTTGTGGATTTTTTTAATGTTTTCGTCCGTAACAGCCTCTTTTGGGCGTCCACTGCGTTCACCGTCTTCGGTGCTCATTTCACCACGTCTAAACTTAGCATACCAATCCTTGATGGTTGATTTTCCTGGGGCAGTGTCCGGAAATTCGTTATCAAGCCAAGTTTTTGCTTCAACTGTATTTTTTCCCTTCAAAAAGCAATATTTTATCAACACGCGAAATTCCTTTTTATCCATTTTTTTCACAATAACAAAAGTTGCTTCACTAAAAATGCTATAATTCACAAACTAATGATCCGACAGCCGTCAAATTTATAGACGCGTCTTTTGAAGGTTAGGACTAACTGAAAATCATATGGATTTAGTTCTGGTGCCGCCATCTGTGTGTCAGGCCGGGGACTTTTCAATTGACCCTATACTTTTAATCACAACAATGAAAAGAGCGTGATATTCGATAGCCGGAAGTACCCTTGAAGCTGATTTGCTCAGAACCTTTCATATTCCGAAGGACGTTGCTTCTGTGTAGTAATTTTTGTCTACTTCGCCCGGGTCGGTCACTTATTTTGTCTCAACCCACGTATCCGCCCTTCAGGAATTCAATTAAGTAGTCGAGGTCCACACTTATGTAAATTTTGAGAATTTCCTCGTAAGAAAATAGGGCACTTTTATTTTTTATATCTACCCCTTGTTCCTAATGGTCTGTGTACCTGCTTAGAAACGTTACCTTTACCCTTATTAACTAAAGCTCGTCAATACTTTGGATGACGTTGGGATCTTTTACTCAGCTACTTGATTATATTTATGATCCACACCATTAGACTATGCTATTCAGTCGGTGTGAAATAGAGAAAGATTTCGTTCCAATTGAATTGGTAGGGTAGGGAATTGAGGGAAGTAATGGAGGAAGAAAAATATATAGAAGGTAATGAAGTAATTGGCAAATATTAAAAGCAAAAAATGTGGAAGGAAGGGAACAAACAGAAAAAAAAAACTTTTTTTTGTGTGTACCAGCTAGTAATGCTGGTGGGCGGGCAGTCCCTCCGGGCTACGCCGGAAGGTAGGGCGGAAGGCCCTCTTCAGCCTGCTTTCAGGAATCGTGGGAATGGGTGGGTGGTGGTTCGGGTGAGAAAGTTGAGACGGTCGAAATGAAGACAGAAGAGAATGAAAGATTTTATGTGGAATATTACTGCCTCAGCATTTGCCTAAGTGATCCCAGGAAACCAGAGAAAAACTTGGACCAACACAGTCGGACTCGGAATTGAACCGGCGTCCTCCCGAATGCTAAGCAATGGTCTAAACCTCTAGGCCATGCAGCTAGAAAAGGATTGCGCCACCTTTATAGCTTGATGCAGTGGCTGATTTGCAGTCCTAGCCGCTCTAGGCCCCAGGCCATGTACCACCCCTTTCTCAGCACCCATCATTATAGACTAGATACATAATTCATGAATTTATTTTATTCCCACTTTTAATTGATTCAGAAAATTGTTTAACTAAAAGCTAGCTTATAAAGCTAGTTTATAATATTTTCCGAGGTTTCAGGGATGGATTGACTTATTTGTATTTTGATACGCAAAAATAGTGATTTAGGAAGATTATAATCATACGGTACGCGAACCTTTCAAATATTAAGATACTTTGCAATTGAGTTATTTCTTGTTAATATTGTTATCATCAGTAACTTTTTTGGCACGATTTGCCGCCCTTAATATTTGGCCGCCCTAGGCTCGGGCCTACTTGATTTTTATACATATATTCAGGACCAAATCAGATATCATCTTCATACAAAGAACCAATAACGTTGAAGCCTTCTATGAAAAAGCCTTTTCCTAAAAAGCGAAACGTCGGTTATTGGTTGTAATAAATATATGGGCTATGGTAATTATTTTGGTACCTACCTTTATTTTAGCCTGAAATTGTTTTCAAAATGAAATATTTTATCAATTATTTGGTTAGTAATTGAAAATATCTTATGAATTTCACTGTTTTGAAGCTGTAAATCATTATGAAGTGTTGTTGATATCGCTATTACTGCATCTACCAATTTTGTGTTACAGTTACAAACAGTTTGAATTAGTTCTTCATTAATATCAATCCAGGTATTTGTTTTTCATTACGATTTTTGATTAATTTTAGTTTTCCAATAATAACAGGACATGCAATCCGGTTATGAAGAGGGTTTTGATTTCGAACCCTTAATCAATCGAGTCATGTGTTACATGTAGGTATTTGTCCCGGAGCTTAGCAATTTCATATGAAATTACTTTTAATTAATCTCTGACGGTTGTATAATACTTGAAATATCATATACGAGGTCTGTTCAAAAAGTATCGCGAATTTTTTTTGTTTTTTCAAAAATGATCTATTTATTCATGAATATCTATTTTATCCCCATCAAAGTAATTTCCATTTTGTTTAGGGAGTACCTTCGATGCCATCTTTATCTTCTCAATCGTAGCTTTGCATAGTCCTTTCATGGGCCTCTTCAGTTTTGGGAACCAGAAAAGGTCACAGGGGGCCAGATCCGGAGAATACGGTGGCTGCGGAATTATTTGTGTGCTGCTTTTGGCCAAAAATTTGCGCACAAGCAATGATGTGTGAGCAGGGGCGTTAACATATTGCAAAACCTATTTTTTGTTCTTTCACAAATCCTGGAGTTTCTGGCGGATTGCTTCGCGAAAATTGCCCATAACTTGCAAATAACATTCTTTATTGATCGTTCTACCCTGTGGCAAGAACTCACGATGCACCATGCCCCCACAATCGAAAAAAACGGTAACAAACCCTTCACATTCGACGTAACTTGCCAGCTTTTTTGGTCTTGGCTCGTGCGGCAGTTTCTATTGCGATAATTGAGCTTTGGTTTCCACATCAAAACCATTAACCCATGATACTCTGGAACAAATTTAGGTCGTCGCGGATAGAATCCGATAGCTCCTTAGTAATGTTAATGTCATGCTGTTTTTTGGTCGAAATTGAGCAACTTTAGTACGGATTTCTAGGTGACCTGTCTCATGCCCAAATCATTGATAAATATCGAATTAAAAAAATCGATATGTTTAGGTTCTCAGGGACTTCTCTAACGGTGATTCGACGATTGGCCAACACTATTTTTTTCCGTTCATGAATGTTTTCGCCTGTTGTTAACGTGCTCGGGCGTCCGGCACGCTCTTCACGTCATTCACATCCGCGATACTTTCAGAACATACCTCGTAAGCAACTTGAAACGGTATATTATGAACTAATACGAATGTACACCATTCGACCCCACTTTATTATTCAGTTTAATAAGAACCGTTCATTCACACTATCGGAGTATGTCACCTATATTGCAGAACAGAATTCTTTGACGTGATGGTGTCTGATGTGCCTGTTGTTGATGTACTGTACTGTTGCATAATGTGAATCCAACTAAATACATGATAGGCACGTTAGCTTAATCGAATAAGTAGATATCCACACAAGTGGGCCTTGTTGGAGCATACGTAATCCTAAAATGTAACATCGTGCTGCAGATGGCGTTTACTGCGCCATTTGTAGTATTTTCTAAAACGCACTGAAAAGACGGCAGGTAAAAGTTGGTCTGTGTTCTGTCGGAGCTGCCTGCGACGCGCTGATGAGATCTAAAAAGATCGAAATCGCGATCCGCGTCTGTCAGTTTCGACAGAATACAGACCACTTCGAATTATTTTAATGTACATTCGTTTTTGTAACCGCAGTCTAATTAATATACATATTACCAACATTATGCGGGGTTTCCATACTGTCGCGATTCTACTGTATCACGAAATCACTAAAATTAGCCCTCATTTAACTAGGTATACTATACATCGCGAATTCATCAACTCTATATAGTCGTTCACATTTCACTTTGCCATGTTACGTCAATCGACAAATTCGCGACGCGTAGCATCGCGTCACGACGCTTACGTCTTGCCCGTAATTAAATTTACATCCCGTGCTACATTAATCTAGCAGCATGTGCCACTAATACGTGCGCCAGCTTGATTGATGAGTCTGAAATAAATTTTGTACATCCACTTTACTTTTTTTTTTTCGTTTGTCCTGCTAATTAACCTTGTATCCCTGTTCCTATAGCGGCGATGGCGGTGACGCGTATTTTATTCATTCCGGAGAGAGAATATAAATTGCCCTGAGAGAAAGTTTTCATTCGGGAACAATAAGGGCGGTGAGGTGGAGGTTCTTTCTTACAATTAGTTTCAAGATGCTATAAATAGATAAACCTACATAGGAATTGTACGAAACAATGAAAATGTTTTGTTAAGGGGATTGGAAAGTACGAAGCAATTGTACAAGGGTTCTCTTCAGTAGTAATTTCTCCTATCTCTATATATTTCTATATGTTTTTTTTTCTGTTTCGAGATACACTATGTACGTGTAGTGCTATTACTATTCAATTCGTAATGCAGAGTTAAGCAAAATTTAAAATCATATTTATTTTCAATTATCCCAATTTATTCATGTTTCATTTTTGAAGCAAACAAAAATAACATCCTTTACCTACCTGATTTTATGACCATTTGAACCCTCAGCAGTGAATGTAAATGTATTCTTAACGATAAAGATTCTATGAATTTTACAGTGATTAGAAATTTTTGTCACCATAGAAAAGCAGAAAGTCGTTGTACCAAATCAAATAATTCGAAGTGGTCTGTATTCTGTCGAAACTGCCAGACGCGTATCGCGATTTCGATCTTTTTGGATCACATCGGCGCGTCGGAGACGGCTCCGACAGAACACAGACCAACTTTTACCTGCTGTCTTAACAGCGCGTTTTAGCAAATACTACAAATGGCGCGGTAAACGCCATCTGTAGTACGATACTACATTTTAGGATTACGTATGCTCCAACAAGGTCCATTTAAATATATGGATATCTACTTGCTGAAACGTTGTACCAGTTTTTACCAGTACTTACCCAAGTTAGTAGGTACTTTTTTGTAGAGTTTCCAAAATGTCTCGCCGAGACAGTACCAACCAACAAATTATTACCACTAAATTTAACGTTTATTGCATGTAATTCTTGTATATATGTTTTATTTAAGTAGTGATTATCTTTACTTAGGGACATCACATTCGGAAATTACTGGAGTGACATAATTGCCCATTAAGTTCACACTTTTAATAATTTATGAAACAAACACGTTCCCTTTTAAGGTACGGCACTCTAAAAACATGAGGATTTCTCGTAATTATCACTGCGCCTACACTTATTTAAAAATCTTGGGTATTGTAAAATTTTTGAAGCTATTTAGTCTTAAAAAAGGAAACATTTAGCATCACGCACACGCACTTCGACTCCTTTCTATATTGGTAGGGAATCAAACAAGGATGCATGCTGTTACAGCTACTGTTTAACCTCTACGTATATCGAAGACGCGATAAGTATCATTAAAGGGAGGATAACTTTACGAATACTGGGGTAAAAGATTAGTATGCTTAGGTTTGCAGATGACATAGCGGTATTAGCATCTAGCAAAAAGGAGTTAGACATAGCTTTTAATGAAATGGAAGAGGTATTGACAAAGCAGTATTGTATGAAAATAATTAAAGGTCATCATCATCATCTTAAGCTCGTAAGTCCTGGGATTGGTTGGATGAGGTGCTATCATATCCTGGGCTAATCTTCGCATTTCCCTAAAACTGGCCTTAACTATATTTGATAACAGGAATCTATTCTAGGTCTACCTCTACTCCTCTTAACTTCTGTTTCTGCCTACATCATCAATAATAATTAATCGTTCGCGAACGTAAAAGTAACTTCTTATTATTAACTCCTTCCATCCTGACATATCTGACTTCCTAATCTTTCATCTCCTATCTTTATATTCACTCTTGATCGTTATTTTTGTTTTACTTTTATTTATTTTCATACAATATTGTTTTGTCAATGCCGCTTCCATTTTATTTAAAGCTATCTCTAACTCTTCCCTACTAGTTGTTGATACTGCTATATCATCTGCAAATCTAAGCATACCAATCTTGCCCCTCTATATCTATCCCTGCAGTTGTATTATCCTCAATGATGTTCATCCAGTGTCAATCGAAGTTTAACCGTGTAGAAGTAAATTTAATTTTCGCCAACAGAACATCACAAATCAAGGAAAATTTGCTTATTTTGAATTATTAATTAATGCTGTGCTCAATGTGCTTATTTGCTAACGATTGTTTTGGTGTGAATTATTTAATGAATGTCCACCTGATGTGTTAAATATAGGAAAATCAATTTTCCTCCATTTGCAACACTGCATAATTTTCTGGTCATTAATCTAATTCAGCAACGTTCAGATTGTCCGGAAATTATAGCCTTTAAGGGTAGAATTTAAATAGAAAACGTATATTAAAATACTCACAATTTTCATTCTTCAACTTCGAATCGAAATATTTAATAATCTATTTTCAATTATTTTTGTTTTGTATCTACTTTTCATGAGAAAGAACCACTCTAACCTTGTCCTTCTTCATCTAGGGGTAGAATTTTAACAATTTCTTTGTCAGTTAGTCTCATCATATAATGATGTTAATGACCTTTCATATTTACAGCAACTTATGGGAAATCTTATATAACTCCTTCTAATTATAAAGATAAATGAAATATATCGTATTTTTTTTCGAACCACCCTATATAATTGAAAATAAGTGCAATAGATAAAAATTTTACATTTTTACCGGAAAATCCATTACCGAGCTTCTGACATTTAGTAGTAACCTTTAAATATTAACGTGAAATTAATTTAATTTCCACACCCTACAAATTACCTTAAATTAATGAATAAAAATTGTTGATGCTGTCACACCCTCACTGGGAATTGAACCCGGGTCACTGGCTTTACTCACCAGTACTTTGACCACTGACTGACCATTCGACGATCTAATAAGTGCTTTTCATAGTTAATTGGACAGAGCATTGGCGCCTTAAACAATAGGTCCGGGTTCGATTCCCGACGACGGTGTAACAGCAGAAATTTTTCGTCGTTATTTTTAGGTAATTTGTAGTGGTGTAAATTGAATTAGCTTCATATTAATATTTGGAGATTATTAAATGTTAACCACTATCAAAAGTTTCTTAAAGTGTTTCATATTTTTGACGTGACAACGTCTTATAATTCGATGGAGCCGTCTGCACGCACGAAAAAACATGACTCATGCGGCGTTACCTCGCTCTAAGGCGTTCCATTTAAGGCTTGAAGTGCAAGCGAGAGCGCGGAACAAGCGACAAAGAGGCACAATCGGCTTCCGCGTTCGGCAGCGTTTAACATCTGTCTCTCTCCTACTTGAGTGAGCGATGCGTCCGCGTGGACAGCTGCTATACAATAATACATTTACATTTACCTCCTT
>NW_020439034.1:34448-43944 GCF_000699045.2 Agrilus planipennis | reverse complement strand
GAAAATACCACAAATGGCATGGTGAGCGCCATCTGTAGTACGATGCTACATTTGAGGATTACGTATGCTCCAACAAGGTCCATTTAAAAATATGGATATCTACTTGCTGAAGCTAATCCCGGATTCCCATGTTCGATTATGGTAACGTGCCTATCACGTTGAGGTGAGCTACGCCGGGATTAGTTTCAGCAAGTAGATATCCATATTTTTAAATGGACCATGTTAGAGCATACGTAATCCTAAAATGTAGCATCGTACTACAGATGGCGCTCACCACGCCATTTGTGGTATTTTCGTTGTTTCCAATGGTTTTAAAAGTCGTTTTCGAGTAATTCTGTGTTCCTAAAAGTGGAAATTGTGTTATGTTTGAGACAAGTGATCATAGGATCGTTAGTACTGAGACTGGTTGGACACGCACCTCCACTCCTTCCTATCCTGAGCTAATATTCGCATTTCCCTAAAACATCCCACATCCTTAATTATTTGTGGACAGTAACCTGATCTAGGTCTACCTCTATTCATCTTAACCCCTGTTCCTGCTTTTAATATCTCTCTAATTGGCCCTTCATGACTAAGAAGGTGTCTCACCAACCTCTCCCGCCTATTTCTTATTGACTTTCATAGCAACCTCTGAACTACTACTATTTCTAATATCTGCCCATTTCTAATTTTCTCAATTTACTTCTAATAGTTTTTTCCGTCGAGTCCAAAGTTCACGTTTCGCATCCGTACAGTGCCATCCTCCAAACATACACCTTTAACAATCCTTTTCGAATTTTTGAATTAACTGTTCGCGAGCATAGAAGTGCCTTCTTTTTGTCAAAGACGACTCGACCCTACGCTATCTTTTATTCATATCTCTCTCTCTTTAGAAAACCAAAACATAAAATTTGAGTAAGGACAAGAACAAGGGTTTATTATATATGTATAATTCTGTTTGATTATTTATTAAACTCAAGGTTTTCTTAACTTTTGAATTGAATGTCAACATTTACTTATTTGAAAATAAAGAACCTTGGTGTTGTCTTCATCTGTCGAGTAATGTACAACGCGTGCAATGTCATCAACTTTTTTTCGATGGTTCACTGCGCAGTATGGCAGTGCGCAACCGGCTTACGTTTTATGTTTGAAAACTCATAATACCGAGATTAATGCGCTGTCGCTCGTCGCGCAGTGGACAATTTCATTTTCTATCATTTATCAGTGATGATTTTTAGACTCGTTTGAACTATACCTTATCTTAATCTTATCGTGAAATAAAAATATTTGGTCTAATTTTCTCAACTCATTCAGTACTGCAAATGTTTGCTGTACATTTGAAAATTAAAATAATATTCGCGTCTGTTTTGTTGAGGGGGTTATAATACCTTTTCTCAAAAACTTTAGCCCGCGGCTGCTAATCACACCAAAATGATTCTAAACAGTTCCCAGTTTATTAGTAATAAGGCTCATTGGAATAGATAATGGCAAATTCCAAATTTAATGCAAATAACGCTTAATTAAACGCCCATTTAGTTACTTTTAATGGTGTAATATTTTGCCCTTAATAACAACAGATTCGCATTTGGTCGACAAAATAACGATAAAATTAACTAACAGCGACGTGTTTTAAACAAAAACTTCATTAAAACTAGTCAATAATCATATATAAACTCAGTTACAAAAAGGATAATATTTACACACGGGATATTCATTTATCAATTGTAATCCAGTTATTCTAATAAATTCATTTCAGAATTAACTGATGTGTACNGGTGTCTCACCAACCTCTCCCGCCTATTTCTTATTGACTTTCATAGCAACCTCTGAACTACTACTATTTCTAATATCTGCCCATTTCTAATTTTCTCAATTTACTTCTAATAGTTTTTTCCGTCGAGTCCAAAGTTCACGTTTCGCATCCGTACAGTGCCATCCTCCAAACATACACCTTTAACAATCCTTTTCGAATTTTTGAATTAACTGTTCGCGAGCATAGAAGTGCCTTCTTTTTGTCAAAGACGACTCGACCCTACGCTATCTTTTATTCATATCTCTCTCTCTTTAGAAAACCAAAACATAAAATTTGAGTAAGGACAAGAACAAGGGTTTATTATATATGTATAATTCTGTTTGATTATTTATTAAACTCAAGGTTTTCTTAACTTTTGAATTGAATGTCAACATTTACTTATTTGAAAATAAAGAACCTTGGTGTTGTCTTCATCTGTCGAGTAATGTACAACGCGTGCAATGTCATCAACTTTTTTTCGATGGTTCACTGCGCAGTATGGCAGTGCGCAACCGGCTTACGTTTTATGTTTGAAAACTCATAATACCGAGATTAATGCGCTGTCGCTCGTCGCGCAGTGGACAATTTCATTTTCTATCATTTATCAGTGATGATTTTTAGACTCGTTTGAACTATACCTTATCTTAATCTTATCGTGAAATAAAAATATTTGGTCTAATTTTCTCAACTCATTCAGTACTGCAAATGTTTGCTGTACATTTGAAAATTAAAATAATATTCGCGTCTGTTTTGTTGAGGGGGTTATAATACCTTTTCTCAAAAACTTTAGCCCGCGGCTGCTAATCACACCAAAATGATTCTAAACAGTTCCCAGTTTATTAGTAATAAGGCTCATTGGAATAGATAATGGCAAATTCCAAATTTAATGCAAATAACGCTTAATTAAACGCCCATTTAGTTACTTTTAATGGTGTAATATTTTGCCCTTAATAACAACAGATTCGCATTTGGTCGACAAAATAACGATAAAATTAACTAACAGCGACGTGTTTTAAACAAAAACTTCATTAAAACTAGTCAATAATCATATATAAACTCAGTTACAAAAAGGATAATATTTACACACGGGATATTCATTTATCAATTGTAATCCAGTTATTCTAATAAATTCATTTCAGAATTAACTGATGTGTACTACTGTACTGTCATGTCGGAAAAAAAAAGATATTCCTTCCTCCAGAAAATAATAAGTGTGGTGCTCAAAGCTCAAACATAGTTTGTTGTCTACAAAAAAATATTTTTTTTAACAATTTATTAGCTATTTACTTTCAAAAAATTTTTGGCAGTCTGGTTTTTGACCTTTCGCGATTCGCAACAAGACCATGGTCCTCTAAATTTATATCTATATCACCACTGTTCGTTTTTTTAAGTAAATAAAAGTAGAACAAAAATACTGGCATGCAAGGGGAGAAAAAGAGCGAATATAAAAATAGGAGACGAAAAATTAGAAGAAGTGGCTGATTTTAGGTATCTAGAAGTCAGATAAGTCAGGAGGAATGAGTAGTAGGGATATAATGCAAAGGATAGCACAGGGTCAAGTCGTCTTTAATAAAAAGAAATCACTTCTATGCTCCCGGACGATGAATTTAGAAATTCGGAAAAGATTGTTAAAGGTGGATATTTGGAGCGCGGCGCTGTACGGGTGCGAAACATGGTGGGTGCGGCGGAAAAGGAAAGGTTAGAAGCGTTCGAAATTTGGTGTTACCGGCGAATAATGAGGATACCATGGATAGAGAAGGTTAAAAATGAAGAGGTTTTAGAAAGAATAGGAGAACAGAGGACTCTATGGAAGTCAATAAAAAATAGGCGATATTGGGATCCGTCAAATGGGCAAACACCATCTGGTGACAAAATTTATAACTCAAACGAGGGAAAAATTTACATAGGAACTGTGCACGCAAATTGTAAAATTGTTTATTAAAATAATAAAACACGTTAAAAAAGTAAAATTTTTTTTTGATGATGGAGTCGACGAAGTTTTCTTCTAAAGTTAAATCAAATAAAAAGTTAATATGTTTAGTGAAAAGCTGCAATAGCACTTCAGACATAGATCTTCACTCTTCACCTACATTAACTACTTTCCAATAAAAACTAACCGTTTTATATATGTAAAAAATATATTCGGAAAATTAGAGAAAAAAGTAAACTAATAGAAGCTTGGATGAAAGCAGTAGGTATCAAAGAAGTGAATTCCGGAATAAAAATTTGTTCACGTCATTTTAATGCACATGATTATATTTCAGCAAGTATTTACCATCAGCCATAACCTTAATATTTAAAACTAGAATCATACTAAAATTATAAAGTGAGAAATTATTTATTGCTGTGTATTGATTTAACACAATTCTAATGATACGATATAAATATTTTGAGGTTAAGAACCTACCTGCTGCAATACAACAAAGTTGCAATAATGTGTTTGCAATGTTCTCTTAAATCGGCTTTGCAAATAAAAATAGTATGTGACCCACAGGTGGATATTCACGTTCATTAGTAAAGACCAGCATGTCTCACCAATAGGTCATGACTCCACGAAGAGCGTGTTAAATAATTCTAACCTGACGATTTGACAGATTTAAATATTGATAGTTTTTATTTATTTCTCACCAGTTCCATCAACGTGATACGCTCCATGCACTCCGCTTTTAACTATATCCTTTTCGAATTTCAAAATCAACTATTGCGTTCCCGAGCAATGGAGTGGTTCCTTTTTCTTAAATGCGAGTTGAATCTACGCTATTCATTGTTTTATGTATTTATATAGTTATATCAGTTTTTCTATTTTGAGATATCCGATTTCCTTGATATGGAAAGTCGGGGTTTCCAGTTTGTATATTATTAGCCCTTCTCGTATACATATATCAAGAACAAAAAGGTTTTTCGCTTTAGTAGGAAAAGCGATAATAAGTTTCTGAAACATCATTATTCTCATTAATAACTCTATGTTTGTTGGTTAAGTTTCTATTGCAGATAACAAGAACATTAACTCCTGTATGAAAAGATTTAAGGTGTATTTTGGATAAACCTTTAGAAATTTTGAATTTTTCATATCATTTTTACCATAAATTCTATATGAACAGTTCCCTCAGGAAAGTTCACTTTTTATTCACTGCAGGACGTGCTTCTTTACAAATGGAAAACAGTCTTTGGGATGAAATAAACATGTAAATAAGTAATTGTTTGTTACCTTTGAGAACGAAGGTATGAAAGACTTTCCGTTTCCGGAGTAAATTCACTCCAAACTCGAGTGCTTTGCATTTGTAATTAGACGAAAAGCTTTCTTCTCTTAAACTTTAGCACAACCTCTTTTTGGTGAAATAAGTTGATGATTAAGAATAAGAAACCGACGCAAGTAATTAGTAGATACTATTAAAAGCACGTCAAGATTAATTAGTTTGAAATAAATTTTGTTGCATATTTAAGACAATTTTGTTTGAATGATAAACAGGAAAGCTAACAGTCTAATTTCGGATACACTTTTTATTTAAAGGTAATTCCTTTGTGCTGTCGCCTCAATAAGTACATCAATCGTATGAAAATAAATAAAAGCTAAACAAAAATACTGGTATGCACGGGAAGATAAAGTAGGGTAAGAGAGAATATAAAAATAGGTGACGAAAAATTAGAAGAAGTGTCAGATAGGTCAGGACGGAAGGAGTAATAGGTACATAAAGCAGAGGATAGCGCAGGGTCGAGTGGCCTTCAATAAAATGAAGTTACTTCTATGTTTGCTAACGGTTAATTTAGAAGTTCGAAAAAGATTGTTAAAGGTGTATGTTTGAAGTGTGGCGCTGTACGGGTGCGAAACATGGACGGTGGGTGCTGCAAAAAAAAAGGCTAGAAGCGTTCGAAATGTGGTGTTGTAGGCGGATGATGAGGATATTGTGAGTAGAAAAGGTTAGAAATGAAGAGGTATTAGAAAGAACAGGAGAACAGAGGACTACGGGAATCAATAAGAAATAGGCGAGATAGGTTAGTAGGATACCTTCTCAGGCATAAAGGTCATATTACAGGAGTTTGGAGGGGCAGAGGTAGATTAGATTACTCTTCGCAAATAGTTAAGGATGTAAATTGTTGTGGAGGCAGATTCGTTTTCGATCAAACGAATTCAAAATGCGATAACGCCGGTACTTTCCATTCGATTTTGATCTTTTTTTTTTAATTAAGGGTACCGAACGCAAATAATAACCGGTTAGGTCACAATGTTGACACGATAAACAAATAATTGTTATGTAAGTAACTTCTTGTTGTTGAAATAATTTAATGTTGTATAATGATTTCCTTTTAGTTCCACAAAATCATTCAATATTTTTCCTATATCCCCCTAAGAAGACCTTTGCTCTTTTGATAGATTATAATGATGATCGAGGCAAGTGCCTGTTCTGAAGCTGTCAAGAACAACGTCTGACAAGAACTCTTAGGTAAACTCTCATATTTTGAACAGCACACTTCCGGTTAGTAGAGCGATGCTCACGTTGCCAAGGAGAAATTTACTAATTAAATATTAAAAGCGTTCTACTTCGGAAACGGAATAGTTGTTGTCGGCAAGGGTAGATATGCTTGCGAACGGTTAATTTAAAATTCGAAAAAGATTGTTAATGGTGTTTGTTGGAAGTGCGGCGCTGTACGGGTGCGAAACATGGACGGTCAGTGCTTCGAAAAAAAAAATGCTAGAAGCGTTCAGAATGTGGTGTTACAGACGAATGATGAGGATATCGTCAATACAAAAGGTTAGAAATGAAGAGATAGTAGAAAGATTAAGAGAACAGAGGACTCTATGGAAGTCAATAAGAAATAAGAGAGATAGGTTAATAGGGCGCCTTTGCAGCCATGAAGGTCTAGTTACAGGTAGAAACGGGAGTTAGGAGGGTTAGAGGTAGACCTAAATTAGATTCCTGTTCGCAAATATCGTAATATTAGGACTGGCGACCTTTGAAGATGATGAAAGACAGAACAGTTGTGAATCCATTTCTCAGATTGGAAAGACAGAGGAATTCCTAAGATTGGGGACCTTGTTTCTAAATAATAAAATTATTCACCAATCCTCCTCACAAGATTGTCAGTCCATAGAGTGGATCACTGCTTCCTGTCTTGACCTAATTTTCACACGCCGAAATACAGCATTCCACATATCTTTTTACGAATAGTATGGTTGAGGCATGGACGCTGAAAATACCAATAATCAACAAAATCAAAGTCTTAAAAATGTGGATCCTGATGCGAATATTGAGGGTGTCTTGGATCGACCATGTGAGAAATGAGGACGCTCTCCCAAGAGCCGGTCTAGCAGAACGAGAACTCTTAGAACAAACAAAATTGCTCAAAAAAGGGTTCAGTCAGGGACTGAAAAAGGTAACCTTGTTACCGAAAAGTGCTTCGGACAACTACAGTGTCGTGTTTTGGCGTTAGGGTTTTGAGCAATTTTGTTTGTTCAATAACAACCGCCAAAGTTTTCCAATCTTCATATTACGAGAATTCTTCAGTAAAATCAAAAAAGAGAGATAGGTTATCTCGGACACATACTAAGCTGAGAAAGCTACCACTTTCAACTTCTCATTTTGCAAGGTAAAATTGAAGGAGGGAGAAGAGAAATAGGCAGAAAAAGATTATCATGGCTAAGAAATATTCGCCAATAGACAGAGATAAAGGACTTTCAAACAGTACAACATGCTGCAATTAATGGAACCATATGATAGGAAAATGACGAATGCCTTCGCAGGAATCTGCACAAAACTAGAAGAAGAAGATCTAATCTAAGTCTTCCTGTAATCTCTGCCCTCTCTTTAGTTCTGTTTTTGTTTCTAGTTTCTAGTAAGTCGCGAACCACCTCTTCATGTGTCACAATGTGTCCTACCATACCTTCTTCCTCATTTCTAACGTTTTCTATCTACAGTGTTTCTCTTCTAAAACGCCAAACACGCCAATCCTAACTAATACGATATTATAAATGCGAATGTAGTGTTCGTTTCAAGAAGTTAGGATGCGCCGTAGCATAATTCCAAATTCAATCATATTTGTCTGCGGAGCTCATTTCTCCACCGATCATCGAGCGAGAACTAGACAAAAGTGTACAGTACCATTTGCAAAATTATTTAAACTGCCTCGTTAAAATTTAAGAATATGCTTTATTTAAGAGCATATTTAGCCAAAAATAATAACAAGTGAATTAACTTAACGCTTTACACACCTATAAAACTTGCCTCGTTTTCTATTGTTAATTTGTATACATTTTTGTTTTAAGAAATTGCTAAACATTTTCGTCTAGTACTGTACAGTTCTAGCCGATCTCCTACGACTGCCCATCGATAGCTCTGCTCGTTCAAGCTTGTTCCAACTATTTTTGTCTTGCTCACGCCTAGTGTGTATTCTTTCTGTCTTCGCGCAGATTTCTTCAAGGTCACAATTCTAACAAATTGAAATAGACTGTAAGTTTGTTTGTTTGTTTGCTACTGTTTCACGCCTTCACGACTTATCAACCGATCATCATTGATATTGTACACACATTAGCATAGGATATCTTTTATCTAGAAAAAAATACTCTTGCCAAGCAATAGAAAGAATTAGTTTTATGTGATCGTCGATGATCTTTGTCACGTATTTAGGACATCAATGAGGGCAAACCTTCGGTAAATCCTATCATGAAATTTTGTATACGCATTGTCAGACGTACAGAAAAGGACATAGGGTAACTTTTATCCAGAGAAAAAATACTGTTCCAGAGAGATAGAACAATTAGTTTAATGTGCTCGTCGATTTTTGACACGCACGTATGATATCAACGAGAGCGAAGCCGAGGGTAAAACTTATCTTGAAATTATGTACGACATTGTGAGGAGGAGATAGGGTTTCTTTTGTCCAGAAAAAAAAACTCTTATTAAAACCCAATTGTAACATTATACTGGTTTGTATTATGAATGCAAGTCTGCAATTGAGAGTGCAAACTAAAAAGGAAGATTTGCCACAAAGTATTCCTAATGTATCGAGCTGTATTTCACCGTATGTGCGTTCGCAATAATCTGCAAGTTGTTGGAGTTTATCTCCTTAATACGAGCAAAATCGATCAGTCCAAATGAGTCCGCTTGGTATCCAACTTAATACTTACCTGAGTACCTCTGTACATGCTGCAAACCAAATTGATCTAGTTGCATGCATAATGAGTACAGTACAGACTGACGCACCACGTTCCGGATGAAACCGGATATATGTATCACAGGTATAATAGGTCGATATATAGTTACGTAAATCGAACTCGAGTAACTTCCTATTAATCAGATTTCACTTGAAACATGTTGATCAACTGGCTTACGAGGCGCAATTCCCACTTTGAAAATGAAACCTCTTTGGACTTTATTTTCGCCATGGAACTTGCAATTTATATTTACGTAATCCTATTATATAGCAGTATTAGCATCTAGCAAGGAGGACCTAGAGATAGCTTTATATACTGACAGATCAGTACTGTATGAAAATAAATAAAAATAAAATAATCGGTTGTCTGTAAAGTCGGTTTACTGACGATAGTTGAACATGACAACGTCATAAGAATATACTGATGGAATGGTTTCATTTTTCAAAAGAAAATTTTAATTTTATTTGTTTGATAGATATTTTGTATGGATATAGAGAAGGAGGTAAATGGAAATGTATTATTGTATAGCAGCTGTCCACGCGGACGCATCGCTCACTCAAGTAGGAGAGAGACAG
>NW_020439034.1:13035-32613 GCF_000699045.2 Agrilus planipennis | reverse complement strand
GACGTGGCTCCCACACAGACGCGGAGTTGTCACTGCGCAAAATGGCGGCGACTTGTTTAGCATGGCGACCGAGCAAACTTCACACTGTTAACGTTCCGTTTCACGCGAAATGTAACCACAATAGTGTTTAATATGTTTGTGGCGCGATATTCAAATTGTGACAGAGGACTGTTCAGAAATATATGGACAATACTCGTTTTTAGTACTAAAAAATTCTCTAAAATTATAATTGTTTTTTGTTCACATGCATTCAATATTCTTTATGTTCAAATAGGGTTTTAAGATTTTACATTTTTAAATACAAGTAATAAAAACCGAACCGAATCATACTCGACCCGGAATTAGGACATAACAGAGGACTGTTTTTTGGTGGCTTTTAGACCGAATTTATGAAATGATTATGATTCTAAATATTGATTAACCTTGGCTCCTTAAACAACAGGTTATATATTATGTGTTTCAATAAATAAAACTATGCATTAATATAGCCAAAGTAAAAAGAAATGCTTGGACCATGATTTTCCTGTTAGTAGAGAAAGGCCCAAATACAGGAGCAGTAAAATTCCATAGATGATCTTCCACTAAACACCATCTACTCTTCCCTAAAAGAAGGTTAAGCTAGTGTATAATTTACCCCAGTGTATTTTACTAATACTGTGCCTATGTATACTAAATCCTATGCAAGTATGCGGACATCTATCAGTATTATAAAAGGTTTTCTAGAAACCGGGACTTTTGGAAAATTAATGGTCACTGATGACGGTTGCGTTCCCCATTCATATTGGAACATGAAAAATTTCACTTTGTTCGTACTTGTGCAACAAAATTGCCGTCACGTGCCAGCAAGCCATGCATTTTCCACGTAACTGCATACATGCAAACGGACGTGCAAATCGAGTTGGGATTCAAAGTTCTTTCGTAACGTTGGAAAGACGAATAAAAACCACATTTTTATTCCAACGCATTTATTATCTTATGGACAGCAAAAGTTGTACTTTTCAACTTTGTTGGATTATCAAAAGTTATTCTTGGAACGAAAATGGCATGTCGTAATTTATAAAAGGGAATCTAAACTCTCGAGTTCGTTGGGCTGCCTAAAGTTAACTGAAGTCTGTTGGGTAGCCTACAATAATTTAAAGCCCATTGGGTTGCCTATATGTAACTCAAGCCCGTTTGGTTGCCTATAATTGACTCATGTCCGTTGGGATGCCCAAAATTAGCTCAAGTTCATTGGATTAACTAAAATTAGTTTTAAAATAAGAAACAGTAGATACGAGAACATTAAAATCGAGCCACTCCTTACAAAAAAAATATTTTTTTTTTACGTTAGTTCAGTCTGTACCGTTACCGAGCGGCATGGCCTAGAGGTTTAGACCATTGCTTAGCATTCGGGAGGACGCAGGTTCGATTCCGGGTCTGTCTGCCTTGGTCCAAGTTTTTCTGTGGTTTCCTTGGATCACTTAGGCAAATGCTGAGGCAGTAATATTCCACAGATAATCTTTCACTCTCTTCTGTCTTCATTTCGTCCGTCTCATCTTTCTCACCCNCTTTAGCATATGGTATCGAATTGGCAGGCCTGAAGAGACACGACATCCGAGTCATCTTCAAACCTACGAAGAAAATAAAACAGACCATCACATCAGCTGACACAAGGGACCCCTTTTAGCCACGGGGGTCTACCGCATACCCCGTTCCTGTGGAAAGGTCTACAAGGAACCACTAAGAGATCGATGGGAACGAGACTCAAAGTGCACAAAACAAACTGCCGGCTAGAACACTGAAAAGTCGGATATAAGCATCAGAGTTGAAAGGAACTCAGAAGATGCTCGTCACTCATGCTAGCAATAGCAACTTTAATCGACGACGGCTTTTAGATAAAAATCAGGATAGCATCAGTTCAAACTAGCTGATCTTTTGCAATTTATAAATTGTAGTATTTATTAATGCATAATCCAGATATCTTGGGAGTAATATTACTATTAACGCTGTTCTGATTCGGATCAAATGGCCGTCTGTGTTAGATGTTTCCAAACGTTTCGCTAGAACGTGTGGCGAGCTTCTTCACAGATCCTTCCATCTCCGATGCTGGATGTAGAACCTTTGCCAATTTGTTAATATTACTGTTGCATGTTAGGAACATTGGTATAAAAACTGTATTAAGAAAAGTATACGAATACATAGCAATAATACAATAGTAATAAAAATAAATACAACATATGGTACATTTATCCTCTATATTGCACCCAGTCCACATTTTTTTAAATTATCTAGTTATGCAAGTGCCCAAGTGAATTGTTTTAACAAGTAGATATAGTGAAAATTCGTTAAAACAACATCGATTACCACTACATGATTTATCATACAAAACAACGCTAAAAATCTTGGTAAATTGGTGTAATAGTTACTACAACAGGTGTTTTCGAATTTATCCATTATGCAATATTAATTTGAAATCATTTTTTCAATTTTTTATTTACCCACTACAAACTACCTCAAATTAATGAGGGAAAAATTGTTGCTGCTGTCACACCCCCACCGGGAATCCAACCCGGGACTTTTGGCTTTACGCACCAGTTTGTAGTGGGTAAATAAAAAATCGAAAAAATGATTTCAAATTAATATTGCATATTAATCCACTATTAAGTAACTAACCATGTTATAGGATTTCATATATTTAATGTATATATAATTAAGTTAATAAAAATTGACGGATCGTTAACCTTGTAGGTCGGTTTGTCGTGGTTGCTGTTGTCACCTCTCGTGGTTTAGTGGTCAGAACACTGGTGCGTAAAGCCAAAGGTCCCGGGTTCGATTCCCGGCGGGGGCGTGACAACAGCAATAATTTTTCCCTCATTAATTTGAGATAGTTTGTAGTGGGTAAATAAAAAATCGAAAAAATGATTTCAAATTAATATTGCTCTATGATCTCATTTTAGAATCTCTTGTTACATGAGTATTACGGGCCACGTATAACTTAAATAGAACTTCAGTCTCCTTATAACAGAATGGGTCGGTAGATGGTGATTAGGGAGAGACAGATGAGGCAGATGAAATGAAGGCAAAATGAAGTGAAATACTATCTCTGAAATATTTCTACCCAGAAATTATCAAGGAAGCCACAGGAACACTTAAGAAATAAGAGCAGGCAGGTACAAATGCTGGTTGGACACACACCTCCACTTCTTCCCATTTGGAGCCAATCTTGGAATTTCTCGAGATATAGAGCAACCAACTACTTGCGAACATTAATCTAATCTAATAGATTTACTTTCTTTTCTAATATGCCTCTAACTCTAATGTCTGAAAAGGAGCCAATTTCTATTTTTTGTTCTCCTACTCTCTTTCTAATACCTCTCTATTTTTAATGTATAATGTTCTACGAGGAAACATTGTGTACATTCTGGACAAACTACCACTGATTTCCGCATGAATATGATCTAATTAGAAATCAAGTTAGTCGACTTTTTCAAAACCCTGCATGAACTTTACTGTGAACAATAGAACAATATTATTAACCAACAACAAGAAAACAAAAGACTGCTTTATTTTAAAAACTGGAATTTACCTCGACTCTTTCCTATCCTGAGCTAATCTTCACATTTCCCTGACACTAAAACACCCCATATCCTTAACTATTTGTAAATACTAATTTAATATATATATCTACCTTTTCTCCTATTAGCTCTAATGTCTCTAGTTGTGTCCTACCAACCTATCTCGCGTATTTCTTATTGATTTCCAGAGCGCCTTCTATCCACGGTATCTTCTTTTTTTCAGAACGATTTTATATTTTGTATTTGATATGCGAGGGAAGAAGAAGTAGGGAAAGAGTGAATATAAGGATAGGAGACAAAAAATTAGAAGACTAGGAAGTCAAATAAGTCAGAACGGAAGGAGTGGAAGAGATATAAAGCAAAAATACATCCTAATAGCTATTTTTCCAATCTCTAATTGAATGTGGACCACCCAGTACACACTACCATCTATATAATTCATTACATAGTGGGCGCCGGAAATATCCTATTATCTTTTGAATTCTGAGACTGTCTCGGTGGCGTGAATGAAAGCAGAAACGGAAGACGTCTACCACATATTACCTAACACGAAGGATTATGTCTTCTTAATACACTTACTTTCCTTTAGGTTAGAATGTCATTGTACCCAGGCGACCGCGGGCTGATTTAGAGGTGAGCTTGTTCTTAATAGGTAATGTAGATATAATTTAATAAACAACCAATGGCGTTTTGTAGTTTTTAGTAGGACACTGTTTAAACATGCAACCCGTTTTATAGTAATATTAGGGTTAAAGTGACTGTGTTGCACAATATTTACTCTGTATCTCCAATTTTGCTTTGAAGTAAGTGCTAAATTTGAACGCTGAATATAAAATTTTAAGATGAGGAAATGTATGGATTGTGGGATATGATCACTCACATTGGGTAATAAGTATTTTTCGATGCAAAATCCAAATTTAGTATGGAAAAGTTTGAGCATTCATTGTTATCTCTAAAGATCCAGGACCATCCTCTATATTGGACCGAAAATAGGGAAAAATTATTAAATTTGTGGAGCATCCATAAACGCAATATATTGGTGCTATATTTCTCCATCAGAGAGTAATAGTACGCAGGTTGTTGGGAAATTAGCACAGGATTTGAATTAACAGGAATAACTCCAAATCAATAAAAATAGTTTTTTGGCACATTGGTGTGCTATTGGATATATAAATATATAAGCATGTTAACAGACACAAACTATCCTAGACCACTTAAAGCGCAAACAATAGTTCTCCTTTTTTCCCACTTGAACCTACTTGTTTCGGAACTTTTAGTGCTAAGATTTTGACTGGATTTTGGTCCGTGGTAGTTACAGTTCCTTTTACATTGGATGTAACTGACTTTACCAAAACTTAATTTTCTCAATAAGGTTAAGCAGGATTGTTGAAAAAACGATCAATACGTAATTTATTAAAAGCATCAATACGATTTTGGTTGGTACCTTCGGATTTTCTGAGAGTAATTGCTGGCTGAAGAGGACCAAGCTTAACGGTTCTAGAATAGCCTGAGGTAGAGGGGTTTTAGTTAGTTTGTCCTAGGACACCTTCCTTTGGGAATCCGACACTCCTTCTCCTCTGCTACAGAAACAAATAAAATATGACTAATTGCTAGATGTCTTCTTAAAAATGACTCTAACCAATCTTTTCCAGTTATTTTCGTGTCTCTATTAATCTGGTGATTAATTTTACTTGCTTCAGCAAAATCGTATGCTAAACGTGTTATTCCATAAAACACATTTGCTAGTTTAATAACATGAATAGGCATGGTGGTTTCCTGTTAAGGAGTAAAAGCAGGCTTTTCCCTAACTTTGTTGTTATCGTTGGCTTTTAACTTGTCAGGCAGAGTAGATTCCGAAATGTTAAAAGACCGTTCTGTTTCTCGTATGGTTCGCCCAGATTGCACGAATGGGATGACAGCTTTTAACTGATGCCCTTCTGTGCAATTGCACTTTTCGATTTTCCTTACATAAATGCGAGGTACTTTATGAAAATCTAACAAGTGGAAACAAGAAAGAAGATACGTCCATTCTCACACATAATTTATTACAGACTTTGCTATTTCTGATCGTCCCAACTAGGCGCTTGGGTACATTGAAGGCAGCCATCTTTAACGCAACTGCCATTGGCGGTCATTACGATGCAATTACAATAGTGTGTTTCTTTACAAATTGATACTACAAGCAGCTGTATAGGTTGTCTGATCAAATTTATATAAATTTTGAAAGTTGTGCAGTCCTTTTTGAATCACCCTGTATATGCACTTACTACTGTATGAAGACCACATAAAATTTACGTCAGAGTGGCGGACAATAATCATACATCCATTCCACTCAACCAAAATGTACTATTGCAACAGTACGTTTGCATGTTCCGCAGTGTATTACAAGATGACGCCATATGTTCCAGTTCCAATACTTCGCCTGTAACTACACTGGTACGTTGTATTGCCTGCTGCGCGTAATTCCCTCGCTTTCCTCGACTTCTTATCGTTTCTTTTTATATTTTGCCATGTGCACAGAATTGCAATTCCGACGATTACCTTACAATTAAAATAAATAGTAAGATAAAGGAGTCGGTTTTATAAAATTAACGAATGCAAATTCAATAAAGGACTTACACTGTACGTAGAACATTATATTATGTTCTTGCAGTGACAGTTCGGTCATTTAGATAATTAGATATTTTATCGGACCTTTGAAATTACACGGAGAGATAAAAATTGTTGCTAATAGAAATCCTGCAGTCAGCGTATCTAATTAAGCCTGTGTAATATGCCATTGTGGATTTAATCAAGATAATCACACGCTAAGGATGTCGTTAACTCTATAATTTAAAAGGTGATAACATTAATTTTCTTAATTGTTTCTTGCAGCTGTCGTGTCGGTCGGGTTAGGGACGCGTGTTGTGGGGATTCGTTAATCAGATGCCCTTCGCATGAGATTATAATTGAACATGTGTTTGTATCGACTTATATGAATGTATGTCGGCATAGAGATTATAACTGAAGTAACTTTGCTGTATCTAGGTATATGCAAACCGTGAAAGCCTACTATAATAAAATTTTTTTAACAAAAAAATTAAACCGCCGAAAATACTGAAAAGCGAAAAATAATAAACCTTTATTTTGTTAACCATAATAACCAAGTTCTTCAACTAATGTAAGTATAACTCAGTAATTTTAAATCGGCACTAAACAACCAACAAACAAAGATCACTAAATTACCTTAAATTTAAAGAACTATTGCATTTTAGAAAATACTACAAATGACGCAGTAAACGCCATCTGTAGCACGACGCTGCATTTTAGGATTACGTATGCTTCAACAAGGTCCACTTGTGTGGATATCTACTTGCTGAAAACGAATCCTGGCGTAGCCAACCGCAACGTGATAGGCACGTTAGCTTAATCGAATAAAATAATTCGAAGTGGTCTGTATTCTGNCGGGGACATCGCCAATTGATTTGACGAATATATGAACTTTTCATTAAAAAATAAAAACAGCCGGCACTTTGTGCCTCTACTTTGAACGAACTTCGACGTAGTTATAGACTTAATTTTTGATGTCTGGTACAAATTTTCAAAAGCCCTAAACAAAATTTAAATAAGTCATTTAATTAAATATATATGTTTGAGCTTTGAGCTTTGCCCCTGGTCTAAAGTGCTATAAATTCATGAAATAGGCGTCAATTTGCAGTGTTGTTCAATATAAAATCCGTTTCTACTTTCAGGTATAGAAAACTATTTGCACGGAAAGCTTCCTTCTAATTCCACAAATTACAATTTTGGGTGAGACAAAAAGGCATGCATGTATTCAAAGAATCACTTACCGTTATGACAATAGATTTTATTTTATATTTTTTTGTGGCTATAATCTACTAATTACTACTACTAATATTACTACTATTATTTTCCTACTATAAATCATCCCCTGTTTTCCTACCCTTAGGTTTAGATTTTTTTGCAAGTTTATATGGAACCAACTTCGGGCTATACCCTTTCCAATAGAAAAAGAACTATCAAAATCGGACTATTCTGTCAAAAGTTATGCGTGGTCATACATTACAATCAGTGAGTGATCAACAATCAGTAATCATCCCCTGTTTTCTTACCAGTAGGGTTGGAATTTGTTTTTGTAAATTTATATGGGACAAACTTTGGCATATACCCTTTCCAATAACAAAAGAATAATCAAAATCGGACTATTCTGTGAAAAGTTATGCGTGGTCATACATAAACAAAAAGATATATATGCGTCGATTTGAGAACCTCCTCCTTTATTTCGTCGGTTAATAAAAGTGAAATAAATACTTCATGATAACTACTCTGTTTAGATATTTTAAATATTTTAATAACGTTTTTGTCATGTTCCCACGAAAAGCTCGTTTTGCGTGCTATGAAATAGGGAAGATATGACCTTTTTTCAGCTGTTTTTCGATCGGGAGGCAATGAAATTAGTTATTGAGCGCATGCGCTCAATGTGTTCAATGACAATGAATTCCTAACCTCTAAATTATTTACTCTTATTTCGCCAACTATCAATTTAATGACGATCTTTCTGTACAAACATGACAAGAAATAGTATACGTACCTCGGGAAGAAATAGGGTTATCTCAGACTGCATGTTTGGCAATTCACATGCACTCTGAACAAATCCTATTTCTTCCCTCGATACGTAATGTACTATTAAGTTAGTTTTACATTTGTGCGCTGCGCAATGAGCGACCGCGCATCAATTTCGATATTTCTGACGTCATACACAAATCGTGAACAAAATCTTCTTGCCTACGCTGCAAATGTATACAGTAGATTAAAAAATTAAAATTCATTGAAAATTTTCTCAATAAAAAAACAAGAGGGATGTGTTTTAAAATGGAAGAATTTCTACTTAAGTGTAAAACCTTGAGCTTTCGCTAACATGAGCTATCATTAATCTGAATCTCTCTCGGACTTTCTCCCTAGTTTATTGTTTTTCTCTTAGACTAGGTCAGCTGGCATTTTTGTTGAAACATCTAATAAATTGTACATTTCTTTTATACTTCCCGTCAAGTAAAGACACCATTAGATTTCAGTTAGTAAGATAGGTTACGATTTTCCAATTTACTCCAGCCCGAACGTGCTATCTATTGCCGTGAAAATATTGCTCAAGGGGCTGGGAGGAAGAATGCGAACAGACGCCAGAAAAAGTTTAATAAATCACTGTTGGAGTGCTTCTCTTTTCATCGGAGTCAAAAGAAAAAATTTGAGGTCTCGTCCTTCCTTTATCACCTCGCAAATAGAGCCCTATGCCGTTTTTGTTCTCGTTGTTGGTGATTTTAAATCAACGAGTTCAACGCAGGCAAGATGGCGCAGAACGGGCTGGACTGAAGATGCCGCGTTGATGAAATGGTTTAATTTACTTTGGATTACTCTCTTTTGTCCCATGTGGCGAACTTTTTATGGATAGATTAAGCTCATAAAGTTCTAATGGCATCCGCTAAGTAGGTGGAGACTGGTTCAGATTCTCTTTGCATCAATTTTTCATCATTATAAGATTCATTAACAATATTTGATTAAAATGTGTTTGTCAAAAAACAATTGATGTTTGTTTGTGGACTTTGCTTTTTCAACAACACCATCGTAAAAGCATTTTAGCTTATAATGACTGAAATCAACAATTCCGTTAATTATCGGCCAGTTCTGACCTAAAACTGACTCAACAAACGTATCGTCATTGTTAGGTTAGCATATTCTCCAGAAAGGTTGTAGATATTTACAAAGAAAATTGAAATATATATATATATATATATTAGATCACAGGAATTAGAAGCAACGGTGGAAATATTTCTTAACAGAAACCATGCGTAAAAAAATAATCCTATTTACCATTAAAGAATAAAATTCTGAAGTTCCTCTCAAAGGGATAAAGAGAATATTGTTTAAAAGTCGCTTTTAAGTAAAAAAAAAAACACAGAAATCAGTTTTTTTGAAATAGCTCGAAGACAGATAGTGCAGGATTTTTTTATTTATGCTGATTTGTAGGTATTTTATCATCCTTCATCATCATCATAAGGTCGTCATTCCTAAGACTGGTTGGACATGTACCTCCACCCATTTCTATTCTGAGCTAATCTTCGCATTTCCCTAAAACTAGAACAACCCACGTCCTTAACTATTTGTGAGCAGTAATCTGATCTAGGTCTACCTCGACTCCTTCTAACTCCCGTTTCTGCCTCTGTTTTTGACTAGACCTTCATGCCTGCGAAGGTGTCCTACCAACCTATCTTACTTATTTCTTATTGACCTCCATAGAGTCCTCTGTTCTCCTATTCTTTCCAATACCTCTTAATTTCTAACCTTTTCTATCCACGGTATCCTTATCATTCGCTTTTAACAACACATTTCGAACGCTTCTAACTTTTTCTTTTACGCCGCGCCCACTGTCCATGTTTCGCACCCGTACAGCGCCGCGCTCCAAACATACCACTTTACGTAACAACCTTTTTCGAATTTGTAAATTAACCGTTCGCGAGCATAAAAGTGACTTCTTTTTATTGAAGGTGACACGACCCTGCCTATCTTCTGGTTTTTATCCCTACTACTCCTTCCGTCTTGACTTATCTGACTTCCTAGATACCTAAATTCAGCCACTTCTTCTAATTTTTCGTCTCCTATTTTTATATTCGCTGTTTCGCTACTTTTTCGTCCCTTACATACCAGTACTTTTGTTTTACTTTTATCAATCTATCTCCCCTATCATTTCTATTACCTAATCCAAAAGAACCTGCCATTGCACCGTAGTTGAACGTTTTATTCGGGATCATAATGTGATGGTTACCCGTTGCCTTACACAACTCAGTATTATGCATCAGAGTGCCATACCGATTCTTAACTTACAAAAAAACTTTCTTAAAAAATATTCATTAGTTTTCAAGATATTCCGTTTGTTTAATAAAAAGATCTCTAATGTTTAATTAAAATTGACCTATTAACGTTATTAAAAAATAGTTCATCCAGGTCTCAATTTTATGAATCTGTTATTTCCGTATCGATTATTATCAATTTTGACCTTCAAACTGGCGTCAACAACATTGCAACTTTTTCGGGCTGAGTTTTTTGACAATAACTTAAGAACAAATAAACTTATTGTCACGAAACTTTTATATTTCGATTACTGATAATTTTCTGCTAATTAAAAAAAAGTCGGTCCGGGACATTTACAAGCTGAGATAATTTTCTTAATTGTTTAATGTGCCAAATGTTTATTTGTAAACATTTATAGCTGAAATTGTACATGCATTTTATTGATAACTTTAACTTTGTAAATTCGTCTAGATCCGCTTGAAAAGGATCATCTATATGGACAAAATACAATATTAACAAAGTACCGATTACTAAGAATATCATAATTCTTTTGTTCTGGATGCATATTCGTTTTCGATCAAACGAATTCAAAATGCGATAAAGATAACGATACTTACCATCCAATTTTGATCTTTTGACCTGACAACGTCTTATAATTCGATAGAGCCGGCTGCACGCACGAGAAAACATGACTCATGCGGCGTTACCTCGCTCTGAGGCGTTCCATTTAAGGCTTGAAGTGCAAGCGAGAGCGTGAAACGTGCGACAAAGAGGCACAATCAACCTCCGCGTTCGCCAACGTTCGACATCTGTCTCTCTCCTACTTGAGAGCGATGCGTCTGCGTGGACAGCTGCTATACAATAATACATTTCCATTTACCTCCTTCTCTATATCCATACAAAATATCTATCAAACAAATACAATTAAAATTTTCTTTTGAAAAATGAAACCATTCCATCAGCATTTTCTTATGACATTGTCACGTTCAACTATCGTCAGTAAAGCGACTTTACAGACAACCGATTTTTTTTTTAATTTTGGATACCGAACGCAAATAATAACAGTTTAGATCGCAATGTTGACATGATAAACAAATAATTGTTATGTAAGTAACTTCTTGTTGTTGAAATAATTTAATGTTGTATAATGATTTCCTTTTAGTTCCACAAAATCATTCAATATTCTTCCTATATCCTCCTGAGAAAACCTTTGCCCTTTTGATAGATTATAATGATGATCGAGGCAAGTGCCTGTTCTGAAGCTGTCAAGAACAACGTCTGACAAGAACTCTTAGGTAAACTCTCATATTTTGAACAGCACACTTCCGGTTAGTAGAGCGATGCTCACGTTGCCAAGGAGAAATTTACTAATTAAATATTAAGAGCGTTCTCCTTCGGGAAGGGAATAGTTGTTGTCGGCAAGGGTAAATAGGGTAAGAATGCCGAATATGAGATACCATTTTTATTTTCGGCCATAAAACATAAATTATTGCACTAATCACTATGAATATTGCAATATTCGATAGGGTATTTAATAAAGTTTATTTATGAGAGATCGTTTTGTTTTAAGTATAATACATTTTTTATTATATCAAAAAATATTAAAAAGTTCAGAAATTACGTCTCATCAGGCAAATGGTCTCCTATTATGACATATTTAGGGTTTCTAGTATGAGATAGTATCTGATATTAGGCTCTTTAGGGTTTGAGTAAAGATTTAGAGAAAAAGGAAAGAAATCAATTTATATTAAACTTTTTATTGGCTATATTTTCTAATTAACAACATCATACTCCTAAATAAATAGGTCTAAGTATGACTTAATATATGTATGTAACGTACATAGATATAAAATAATTCGAAGTGGTATGTATTCTGTCGAAACTGCCAGACGCGGATCGCGATTTCGATCTTTTTGGATCTCCTCAGCGCGGCGCAGACAGATCCGACAGAACACAGACCAACTTTTACCTGCTGCCTTAACAGCGCGTTTTAGAAAATAGCACAAATGGCGCAGTAAACGCCATCTGTAGCACGATGCTACATTTTAGGATTACGTATGCAGACCACTTCGAATTATTTTATTCGATTAAGCTAACGTGCCTATCACGTTGAGGTTGGCTACGCCGGGATTCGTTTCAGCAAGTAGATATCCACACAGGTGGACCTTGTTGGAGCATACGTAATCCTAAAATGTAGCATCATACTACAGATGGCGTTTACTGCGCCTTTTGTGGTATTTACATAGATATAATTTATCTCATTATAATCACAGTGATTTTCAAATGGCACTTATTAAACAGTATCAAAAACAAAACTATTACTTCTTTTTGATCGACGCCATTTAGAAAAAGGATTCTTCGAATAGTTGTATTTTTATGTATATCCTAATATGAGATGTCTCATTACTTCAGTAATTTGTGTTTAGAATTCAGCAAGAGTTACAACGATCGAATTCTAGAATGTAATTATTGCAATAACGAGAGTCTTATTTCAAAAGAATTAAAAGGGTAAAAAGTTTTCTTCGTTGTTTCATGGTGCCAAATTAAAAAAAGGTAACAGAAAGCAAGAAACGCTAACGAGCTCTCGTAGAATATTTATTTCATTTTCTTAAAATTAATGAACAGTATAAAATGCTGAGCTTCCGTAGCCTATTTAATATTTGACCATGAATATTTATCATTCCAATTAAATAATTCAACAGTCGGGATTCTATTAGCAATCCTTGATCATTTAGTTTAATCAGGTACCAAAAACAATCCACAATATATGATATGTGGTGTATAGGAATTCAAAATAGAAATTCTAGATAATGGAATATTACAAGCTTATATTTATGATGCACTATGGAAATCTACTAAGATCGAAGACGCGATTTATGTCTAGAAGTATTGATAAATTTAGAACTAAAACATTATTCTCGTTCACGAGAAAAAGTAAACAGAACAACTATACTGAAATAAATAATTTAGTATTGGGATCCGTCAAATGGGCATCCACCATCTATTTGGTGGCAAAATTTATAACTCGAATGAGGGAAAAATTTACATAGGAACTGTGCACGCAAATTGTAAAATTGTTTATTGAAATAATAAAACACGTTAAAAAAGTAAAAAAGACGAAGTTTTTTTCTATAGTTAAATCAAATAAAAAGTTAATATGTTCAGTGAAAAGCTGCAATAGCACTTCAGACATAGATCTCCACTTTTCACTTACATTAACTACTTTCCAATAAAAATTAACCGTTTTATATATGTAAAAAATATATTCGGAAAATTAGAGAAAAAAGTAAACTAATAGAAGCTTGGATGAAAGCAGTAGGTATCAAAGAAGTGAATTCCGGAATAAAAATTTGTTCACGTCATTTTAATGCACATGATTATATTTCAGCAAGTATTTACCATCAGCCATAACCTTAATATTTAAAACTAGAATCATACTAAAATTATAAAGTGAGAAATTATTTATTCCTGTGTAATTGATTTAACACAATTCTAATGATACGATATAAGTATTTTGAGGTTAAGAACCTACCTGCTGCAATACAACAAAGTTGCAATAATGTGTTTGCAACGTTCTCTTAAATCGGCTTTGCACGTGCAAGTCATTGATATGATATTGCTTAAATCACCCAGAATCACCTCACCAATTATATAACGTGAATCACTTTTTAAATCCGAAGTTTGTAAAAAGTAGGCAGTAAACTTGACGGAATTTGAAGGCTAGCTTCCGGATTTGTTATTTCCGAATTTTATAATGTGATTGGCATTAAAAACACGCTCACCTTCAACGAAATTTCCTTTCCGAGGCTTTGTGTCAGCCCAATCACATATTGTGTCAATACTTATCATTTTATCGTAATTTAAAAACTTGGAAATTGCACGGTACACTATAGGAACTACGATAAATTTTCCCTAATCGGCGCAATGTTTTTAGGCTCCTCCCATTTGACGGATCCCAATAGTCATCATCATAAGGTTGTCAGTCTTAAGACTGGTTGGAGACGTTCTTCCACTGCTTCTTATCCTGAACTAATCTTCGCACTTCCCTAAAACTAGAACATCCCACATCCTTAAGTGTTTGCGAACAGTAATCTAATCTAAGTTTACCTCTACTCCTCTAAACTCCTGTTTGTGCCTCTAATATATCTTCATGTCTGAAAAGCTGTCCTACCAACTTATATCGCCTATTTGTTACTGATTCCCATAGAGTCTTCAGTTCTCCTTTTCATTCTAATACCTCTTCATTTCTAACCTTCTCTATCCTCGGTAACCTCATCATTCGCAGGTAACACCACATTTCGAACGCGTACTTAGCGTAAGATCCTAAAGAAAGTGCCAGATCGGGTCGGGTAACCGGTTTGGATCCGGTACTCCTGTATCTCTAATATGAAACCTAATATAATTTAAAATTTAAAGTTCTAACTACGGACGTGACGTTATGAAAGGGATTTACGGGAGGAGGCCATTTTAATTTTGTCCCGCGAATACAAATTCTAATTCAAATAGGGCATTATCCTTCGGGAGTCCCGAATAGAAACAAAAACAAGCTTTTCGGCAGGCATACATTCCCGTCGGCCACTGCGGCTCAAACCAGATATGAAAAGGTAGTCGCGAATTGTCAAAAGCGATAAAACAGAAGTAATTTATCATTTCGGAAAAAGGAACAAAACAGAAAACGGTAACACCGTCACCATCGCAACTCCTCCGCGATTTCCGTTTCATTTCCTCCCAAACCGGGCTTATTTATTGGGAGAACTCTTTGTGTTTCGAAATGGTTTATTTCACCTTTCATCGTGGAAAGCTTAATACGCTTTTCATACAGTTGATCCTTTTACTAGAACTGAGTCTGCTGCCTTTATGATACAAGTGAAATCTGACAGGGCGCCAAAAAGAACTTCGGCTACGTTCCTTTTCGAAAACCACTTCCGCTGGTTGTCTTGTCTTCTTTACGATACAACGACTACTTGATTATAAAAAAAAAAAAAACAAAAAAGAAGATATTGGTAACAGAAGAATATGGAAAACTGTGTTTGATGTTGTAATCGAACAAATGAAGTGCATAAAAAGCATTTTTAAATTTAAGTTTCTTTTCTCCAACCGATTGTTTTAAAAGAAAACAATTGCAGTAGAAAATACTACAAATGGCACAGTGAACGCCATCTGTAGCACGATGCTAAATTTTAGGATTACGTATGTTCGAATTATTTTAATTGCAGTAGATTTTGTCAGGTAATCTTTGATGTATGTTGGGTTGTATAATTTAGTGTTCATCGTTATGAAATTACTTATCAAATAAAACCCTACAAAGGGCGCAGTAAATACAATCTGTAGTACAATGCTACATTTTAGTGAAGTTCAATATGTTCAACAGGGTCCATTTATATTGATGGATATCTAAACCTATCAAGTGACCTATATTTTCTACTGCTGAAAGCTAAAGCTGCGTGAAAGCAATTTTTCCTAAAAGTAACATTATTTTAAGTAAAAGTTTCCGTATAATAAACTCCCAACCTATAAAACATCAGGATATCAGACTAGCAGAGCCTGCTCTATTACAGCCACATGAAGACAGGTTCATAAATGTTCTTAGAGTCATTTTCAAGAAATTAATTACACACATATCTACATATACATTTTTTGTGTGCCTTCCAATATACATAAGTTGATCGTTTTATTGAATAGAATGTAATACTTATATTAATGAATTATTTTCTTTTGTTGCAGTTTTACTCCCTGTTACAAAGAGAAGTGGTTGCCAATAACACCCTTCAACATGAGGCAGTTACCATTTTTGCCCCCATTAACGAAGCATTTCAAAAATTGGGACTTGGAAAAGAAGATGATCCCCGTTTGGTACGATACCATCTGAGTAAGTAGCAATTTTTACCTATCCTTGTTTTTTATGTTGGATAGTAAGGATAATATTGGAGACGATTTATTCGTTTTTACCATTTACCTGTCTTTTTGTTTGAAACGAGTACCTTGATGTGAAAACACGTGAAGTTTTGCCTTTGTAACGCAGAAAAAAATTATTTTAGCATATACGAGACAACCCCATAATCAAAACAAATTGATTTTAATATAGCTACTCCAAAATAAAAGTTAAAATCGTTTTATGTCAACTGTATCGTCATACCTAGGGAGTTCATCACCATAAGGTCGTCAGTCTTAAGACTGGTTAAACAACCACCTCCACTCTTTCCTATCCTCAGCTAATCTTCGCATTTCCCTAAAATTAGACCAACTCATATCCTTAACTATTTACGAGCAGTAATCTAACTTAGGTCTAACTCTACCCCTCCTAACTACTGCTTCTGTCTCTAATACGTCTCTGACTAGACCTTCATGCCTGCGAAGGTGTCGTACCAACCTATCTCGGCTATTTCTTAATGATTTCAATGAAGTCCACAGTTCTTTCTAATACCTCTTCATTTCTAACTTTCTCTATCCACGGTATTCTGATCATTCGCCTGTAACACCACATTCCGAACGCTTTTAATCTTTCCTTTACCGTCGCGTCCATGTTTCGCACCCGTACAGCACCGCGCTCCAAACTTACACTATCTTTTTCGAATTTCTAAATTAATCGTTCGCGAGCATAGAAGTAACTCCTTTTTATTGATGTCGACTCGACCCTGCTCTATCTTTTGCTTTATATCCCTACTGTTCCTTCCGTCCTGACTAATCTGACTTCCCATATAGCTAAAATCTAATGTTTTGTATATTTTACTCGGAATCATAATGTGGTGGTTACCCGTTGCCTTCCACATCGTAGTATTGTAATTTAGTGGGGAGTTACCTTCCATTTATTTTAATTACTATCTTGCGATTCTCACGGGCACGGGATTGAGATACACTCAGTCAGTAGCCGAAAATATCGCTACCAATTTTTCCTAGGAGCTGAGCAATAGCAATAACTTTCTTATGCGTGCGACACTAGTAAACTATCTCGAGTTCATGAGATTGCCACTTTTCCCTGACTCTTCACCATCATGTCGCCTGGGCTACCCGTACTCCCTTTGATGAATGTAACTAGCGAGGTCACACACTGCGAATCTTACCGCAGTTTTTTTAGTAAGCATTCAGCTATTTTCCGAATTCAGTGATATCGGTTGCGGGTACCCTTAGTTTAAAAGGTGGTCGTAATGTGGTCTGGCCATAGGGCAAAAAAAACTTGTTTGAATCCCATCACCTACTAATGTTGGAAGACGGTAAGTACCTCCGGAGTACGCTGCAATGTAAGGCTCTAGGCCCTCTACAACCTCCTTTCAGGAATGTTGGGACTGGTGTGTGAGTGAAAAGAAAGATTGTATCTGTGGAATAGTATTGCCCCAGCATTTGCCTAATTGATCCACAGAAAAGATTGGAAACCACAGAAAAACTTGAACCAGGGCAATTGAACCCAGGATCGTACTGATGTCCTCCCGAGTACTAAGCAATTGTAGATCATTTAGTTGAGAAACGTCTAGGTTAAGAGTTGTCAAATAATTTTAGTTGAGGTCCAGATGTTTTTGAAAATTTTTATTGAGGTTCAGATCAAATACCTGATCCGATACCTCAAGCTCCTGATTGTGGGATTTGGCTATCGCATGTTGCTAGCCTCGGGTAGTGCCAGGTACTCCATAGACCCTAATACCAACCTGATTCCTGATTCTCTTTGCGTCCACTCGATATATCAGATACATATCGTTTTTTATGTTTATCAGAATTTTGACCTTATTATATTAATAAATTAACGGAAGACGCTAGTTATGAATGTATCATCACCTATCGCGATTGTTATTTTGTACTATTTGTAGTCGACTTCCGTGTTAATGTGTGGTTTGCAGCAATTATTTCAAATCGATTTACCAACTACAACGGGTAGGTAAATTCATTCGATCAATTCACGTCCGAATATTCCGTGCAATCGACCCATCATGCGGTTGTTAAGCTACAAATTTTGCTGTATCATAAGCCTTTGATGGAGCAGTCAAATTCAGGTACCTACGCAGATAACTTATTGCATGTGACTAATTGCAAATACTAACTTAATCAAACCATTATTGTTATATGTACAATGCTCGGGTTAAAGGTCATACGTTACGCTCAATGGATTGCACTTAATTGCAATATTGAAACTGAAATCCATAGCGGTCCAATACGCGAACGTCTTCAATTCAAATTGCAATAACTTTTAGAATTACAATTTAAACTCTACAATAAAGTCTTAAACTACTAACGTTTGTGTAACGTAGTTACTACGGATGATTGGTACTTTTAACTTATAACTCACATTATAGAGAACAATTTCTGGTAACAGAATCAATTTTTTCTTAGGGAACAAAACGTCACTTTTGCCCACTGAACATATAGCACTTACATTTTAATTTTGAAGGCATTATGGTGATATATATGCAACTAATTCTACACCCGCGTAGAAATATTTAGACCCGCACGCTTATTGCCAATTGTTCATTTCCATCTGAAATATATCAAAATTTACAATTTGAATTAAAGATTCTAATTAAGCAATAACATCTTGGATACTATAAGGAGATCTAAGCAACCCTTTCATCTTTTATTTTAATTGTCAGGTAGCTCCAGAATATTATATTATCGGTTGCTATGCTCCTGTAGCATTCTAATTCGCAAATATCTTTTGAGCCACTTATGTAATAGTAAAGTCTGATGAAAATTTACATAACCCTTTAAAATACATTTAAATTGATCACCTATATTAGAGTTACCAAATCTGGTTTTGTGCAAACAAAATAAAATAATAAGAGAAGAAGGTTTTTATTTTTGTTTTTTTATATCAGACTTATATATCTTGTACAGAATTGTGAATCCTTTTATAGTAAGTGAAAGTACTTGGGGTTGTCATGCATGCACTGGGAATTCAACGGGTTGCTGGAAGTGGAAAATTCAATTATTTTCAATAGGTCATACCGCTAGCTGTTAGGTATGTGCTTACAATGTGCACCTTTGAAAGAGAGTTGAAATGGTTCTACCACAATCTCTAGAAATAAATATCGGTGAAGTGGCAGTCATTCTATATATGCTTTAAAACATCTTCGTGAAAGAGTAAATAAAATTTATTTAATTACATACAGAGATGAGATTTATTTGAAATACTTGCCTTTAAAATGCAAATACAAAATAAAAAATACCTATTTTTATCTCCCGTACAGCACCGCGC
>NW_020439034.1:4018-10146 GCF_000699045.2 Agrilus planipennis | reverse complement strand
GTTACGGTCATTCAAAAGGGGATCGAAAAAGGGTGGTCACTTGAACAAAACCCGATAACCTAACCTAACCTACCCTATTGATAAAGAATTTAAATAATGTTTTAAATAACTTTCTCAATATTTTTATGTATTTTTCATTAGTTTTACCTTTGAATGTTGTTTAAGAATGACTATATAAATATTTAGATGCCTAGAAATGTATAAAAATTTGCATATTTATTAACTTTGAACCCCCATAACTTTTTATGGGGGTGAGACCGCCACGAACTTTTATGGTACAGTGGTGGGGGCGACCTCCTCTTTCGATTCCTTCCACTCCCAACCCTGAAGGGGGTGGGGGTCATCATCTAGACCTTTACCAATTTAATTTATTTATTTTTATGATAAAGATGCAGTTTACGTTGCTCTCCAATAATTGCTTTCAAGTGTTGCAATGCGCTCAATAACCCAGTATAGTAAATTCGTACCATAAAATAATACAAGGTGTCCAGAAAGAGTAGGGGGTATTTGTATCTGCGCGGCCCTGGTAACGGCGCAGTTCAAAGGGGTGCGGTATTGATAGGTTATTTCACTACTTTTTGAAGATTTAATGACAATGGAAGTGCACCCGGGAAACCATCGTGCTTTTTGCGTACACGCTTATTATCGCAATGGTGATCAACGATTGTATCAGGCAAAATTCAATGTGCGGAATGCATCGAAGGACGATTAGAAAATGGATTCGAATATTCGAAAATACCGATTCGAGGGCAAAAATTCACAATCCAGGTTGGCCACGATCTGTTCGAACCCAACAAACGATTGAAGAAATAAGTGTCAGTGAGTGAAAATCCGTCTCAGTCAGTTCGCAAACGCAGTCAAGAACTTAACATTAAAAAATCGTCGTAATAGAAGATTCTGTAGTAAGGTTTACATCATTAAAGCCTACAAAATTCAGTTAGTTCAAAAACTGAACGTTACCGATTATCCTCTCCGACTGAATTTTGCAAATGAAATGCTTCAACGCTTTCCAATGTTTGAAAACATTCTGTTTAGTGACGAAATGAACTTTCACTTAAGTGGTCACGTAAACAAACAGAACTGTCGCTACTGGGCCAAAGAAAAGCCAAGACATAAACATGAACAACCACCTAAAAGTTATTGCGTGGGCTGTCATATCTGGTGAAGCCACTGGGCCTTCTTTTTTTGAAGACCGGCGAGGCTGAACACTTACGGTAAACAGTAACCGATATTGTGACAAGTTAAGAACTCTTTCGTTCCACAACTGCGAGGGTTTGGTGGTTTTAATGACCACCATTTCCATAGAAATGTGTAGATGCGTAGCGGCTAATTTTCGTTTTCGGTTGGAGAAAATTAACAAAAAGATCTTTTTTTCTGATTTGTATTTTTTTTTTATTGAATTTGAAAACATCTTCTAATCATTACTATGAGGAAGACAGCAAACCGCTTCACTACCCTGCATTATTTGATTCTTTGTGAACTTAGATTCAAGTCCTCTAATTATTATCGATTGCGCTATTTAAAGGGTCGCTTACAGTTTTAAATAAATATTTTAGATGGATCGAATTCGTGCTAATGAACTAAATGAAAATTTACTTATAAATACTAAATAACACTATGAAAATTTAAAAATTCGTTTTGTTTTCAATAAAAAAGTAACAATAAAGTAAACTGAGAACGATTATTTAAATATTTTTTAATTTATCTTTCTAATAAAAACAAAACTGTAAAATTTACCAGAACAGAAAGTTAAATTGTGATTTTCATGATTCTTATTGGTCGATTGTCGACCTCGTTTTTCGTAAAGCGTACACACTTCAGCAAAATATGACCGTACTGTCTTTCCTGCTACGGATATAATTTAAATGCAAATTTTCGCTGACTTATCTTGCAATTTGGAAGGCAATAAAGGGTGAAATAAATCAGAGAGTATTAGAAAGACAATTGTATACAGCGAGCTTGGTGTCAGTACGTTTACTACCTACTGAAATATTTTACGCTTAAGTCATCTATTCCATTCACTGACAGAAACTATTTTAAGTGCACACAAAATTTAAAACTTATATTCTTAATGGCTTACAATAAAACCGCAAAGTTCAAAATTTATTGACAATGTATATGGAAGGTCGTGATTTCTCAAAAATTGTAAATTTTAGAATAAATAATCGTCATCACTTACAGTGAAATTTTACGGATGGCGCGGTAATCACTGTAATACAATGCTATATTGTTACAAAGTATCCACAAATTCTTATTTAGCACAAAGTTTGCACATCTAAATTGTTTATTTAAACTTGCATACTAACACCTACTTACCTCTTGTGTGAGTAATTTAATTAGCAACTGTTTAAATAGCGGAATCAATAATTATATTGAAAGAGAGTATAATGAAGAAGTCGAGAGTTCAGTTCAAGATCACGAAGATGCAGGGTGGTGAGACGGCTTACCCTGTGAGAGTTCCCTGGCATTTCTGCGTTCTAAGATTATTATTATTATTATATTATTAGGTTATTACTAAACCATAGTTAAATTGTTGGCTAGTCATTCTAAATTGTATAATCCACTTTCAATATTACATTAATGTAGTTACGTACCATTTCTAAATGTATAAAAATGTTTTTGTATAACATGGTGGAGTAGTTCAACGAGTAGATATCCATCAACGTAAATGGATCTTGTCGAACATACTGATTCCATTAAATGTAGCATTGTACTACAGATGGTGTTTACCGCGTCGTTTGTCGGATTTCATAAACCGCTGACTCAAGACAGCAGGTAGAGTTGGCCTGTGTTTTGTAAGCCTTCGATCGAGCCTGCCACGAAGGTTTCATTTCCAAGCTTACCGCTCTCAAAACCCCACACTTCAAACATTAATTAACGGTGAAGTTGCGCTAGGATGCACGATCTTCCGCTTTGTGCTTTATTTGTACCAGTGGGAGGCTTGCCAGGTTTTTATATTATCGAGATATCTATCTGTTAGGTGAGCACTCAATTTGTCTTTTTTAGTCAACTATCTTCTGTGTCACCAATTTTTCGATACCATTTCTTCTAATAAGGTGGCCGAAGAACAGAGAAATTGCTTTTGTAATCATGGTAGTAGTTGCGCATTTCTGGTAATTTTATGTTTTTTTTTAATATAGATTTTTATACGTGTGCAACTGGATACATTTATAATCCAGGATTTAGGACTCATATGTAACTATGCTTCTATAAGTATATGTTTTTTTGCCTCTTTGCTAATGTGATGGTCTTTCCATATTTCCATATTCTAGTTAAAGACGAGAGAGCATTTTTGACCGTGCCTACCTTTCTCTTTATTTCGCCTTCAAATTCCCCACATTTGAGATTGAAACACCAAAGTAGATAACTTCATCTTCGACTTGTATGTCGTGAATATGTTGGAGGGTCTAGGAATTACGTTTCGTCTGTCAATTAAGATGAAGCAGCATTTTGACATATTCAATTTGAGGCCTCCCTCCTCACTAAATCTCCTGACACATTATAGCAGCAAACTATGTCCTCCTTACTAAGTACTATTAGCGTATCGGGACTTTCAGATTTCTCTTCCAAGCCTTCAAGCTTTCTGTGGTTTTTCTGATGATCTACGAGGGTGGATTGATAAGTTTCCGGCCTAACCAAGAGATGACGCCACTAGGCCTACCTTGAGGTGACATTCTATAGTACCATCCTTGGATAGCTTGTAGCTATAGTTTCAGCCCGATCTCCTTGCTAGTGTAGGTTTGACAGCACGCTGAACAAGACGCCTCTGTGGTTTTCGTAAAAATGGAAAAGCAGGAAAATCGTGCTGTCATCAAATACTTTTATTTGAAGGGGTTAACGCCGAAGGAAATTAAAAAAGAGATGGACTCAACACTGGGGACATCCTCCCCGTCATATTCAACCGTTAAGCAGTGGGTTTCCGAGTTTAAAAAGGGTCGTGTGAGCACCTCTGATGGGCCTCGCTCAGGACGCCCCGTTGAGGTCACAACTCCAGATATGATCGAAAAAATTCATCAAATAGTGCTGGGAGACCGCAGATTGAAAGTGCGTGAGATAGCTGAGACCTGTAAGATGTCATATGAACGTGTGCAACATATTTTGCACCAACATTTGCATATGGAAAAGCTCTGTGCAAGATGGGTGCCGCGTTTGCTAACAGTCGACCAAAAATTGATTCGAAAAAACATTTCTACCGCAAATTTGTCATTGTATAAGCGTAATCCAAGCGAATTTTTGCGTCGATTCGTAACCGTTGACGAAACGTGGGTCCACCACTACACTCCTGAAACCAAAGAACAGTCTAAACAGTGGATTGGACCAGGGGAACCAACTCCAAAGAAGGCAAAAACAATTTTTTCGGCGAACAAGGTTATGGCTACTGTTTTTTGGGATGCAAGAGGTATTATATACATTGATTACCTTGCAAAGGGTAATACTATCACTGGTCAATACTACGCAGACTTATTGCAACGTTTGAGCCACGAGGTGAAAATTAAACGACCTCATCTGGCGAAGAAAAAAATCTTGTTTCATCACGATAACGCACCAGCGCACACGTCAATCGTTGCGACGGCTAAAATCAACGATCTAAAGTTTGAATTGATGCCGCACCCTCCTTACTCTCCAGACCTAGCCCCGAGTGACTATTTTCTGTTCCCTAATCTCAAAAAATGGCTTGGCGGTAAGAGATTTGCGGACAATGAAGAAGTAATCGAAGCTGTAAATGGTTATTTTGAGGAGCTTGACGAATCAGTCTATAGAGATGGCATTAATAGACTGGAACACCGCTATGAGAAATGTATCAGCCTTGGAGGAGATTATGTTGAAAAATAAAAAAAAAAAATTTTTAAAAACCTTGTTTTTCTTGGTCAGGCCGGAAACTTATCAATCCACCCTCGTATTCCCGTACGTGTTAAAACGCAAAACCTGTCTAACTCATTTTCCAGTTTTGAACGACTTTTGACAGTTTGTCATCGATTTCGATGTAGGTCTTAATTCATAGAAACAATTGTGAGTTGCCTCAATCCTTTTTACCGCTATGTACCTATTTGGTTTTCGTAGAGATAAACTCAGCAATAATATCGTCATATATAGGTATCTACTACATGCATGTTCACTTAATGTAGTTACAAATTCAAGAAATTCCGTCGGGGCCTGTCATAACCATCTCGGGTTCTGTAAAAGCTTTTCTACACTGTTACATTTTTATTGAAATTGGGTACAAAGAATGGCAATCCATTAACCCATATCTTTACATATAATAAATGACAATAAAATGAAATGTAGAACGTTCATTTCATTAATGCACCGTTACTGATATGGTTATTGCGGAAACAGACTAAATAAATCAGTATTTTTCAAGTCAAATTGACCTTCATTACTTTATTAAATTTTCGGCAAAATTGTTATATACAGAGATGGGACTTTTTATCAGTAGTCTTCATGTGGTTAAAGTGTTGTGTACTAACGCGAACTTTCGGGTTTTTCTCAAAAAAAAACCAAACCAAGCGGCATTTCCTAAAGGTTTAGAACATTGCTTAGCATTCGGGAGGACGCTGATTCGATTCCGTGTCCGTCTGCCTTAGTCCAAGGTCTTCTGTGGTTTCCTTGGATCACTTAGGCAAATGCTGGAGCAGTAATATTCCACAGATAATCTTTCATGATTTCTGCCTTCATTTCGTAAGTTTCATCTTTCTCACCTGAACCACCACCTACCCATTTCCACGATTCCTGAAAGGAGGCTGAAGACGGCCTTCCCCCTACCTTCCGGCGTAGTCCGGAGGGACTGCTCACCACCAGCATTAGTGGCTGGTGGGAATGAAACACCCAAAAGTTTTTTTTTTTTACTTCATGCCTGAGAAAGTGTCCTACCAACTTATCTCGCCTTCAACTCATAGATTAAGAAGTAGCAGTGACAGTGTGTAACCCTGTCGGACTCCATTCCCAATATTTACTTCTCTACGTTGCAGCTCCAACTCTATAGAGTGTTAAATAATTCGAAGTGGTCTGTATTCTGTCGAAACTGCCAGACGCGGATCGCGATTTAGATCCTTTTGGATCTCATCAGCGCATCGCAGGCAGCTCCGACAGAACACAGACCAACTTTTACCTGCTGTCTTAACAGTGCG
>NW_020439034.1:0-2466 GCF_000699045.2 Agrilus planipennis | reverse complement strand
GGTAGGACACCTTCTTAGGCATGAAGGTCTAGTCAGAGACATATTAGAGGCAGAAACAGGAGTTAGGAGGGGTAGAGGTAGACCTAGATTAGATTACTGTTCGCAAATAGTTAAGGATGTGGGCTGTTCTAGTTTTAGGGAAATGCGAAGTTTAGCTCAGGATAGGAAAGACTGGAGGTACGTGTCCAACCAGTCTTAGGACTGATGACCTTATGATGATGATGATGAGTATCAAAAGCAAACTTTCAAATACTAAAAATGTTTTGTTCCAAGAAAAGAATATATTAAAGTTACTTCAAATAGTTTAACTCATAAATCCACTGGAAGTAATAATTTTTCATTTAGTTTTATTTGATCTTGGTCTTGTAAATTCAGTCTTGCTATTAGTCTTGGTCTTGTTCCTTCAGTCTTAGTTTTGTTCGTTTGATCTTAGTTTTAGTCTTGGTCTTGTTCGTTCATTCTTGGCCTTAGTCTTGCTAGTACAAAGACAATCTTGATCTTAGTCTTTGTCTTTCATTTTTGCAAGACCAAAACCATGACTACAAGACCTAGACCAATTTTACTAATCACTAATTCCACGCTTATAATGACAATTTTGGATCTGTTTTAGATTTATCGATTACCTGATGATGAAATACCACTTTGTTATACTTCATTTACTTTCTCTAACGATGTGCCCCTTCCAATGTCTTAGATGCGTGCAATCAAAAAAAGCTCCTTATACTCTCGACCCGTGTTCATTAAACATACTTTTTCATACAGTACCTGCCAAAAGTTTTGTTCAATCATGATAGTAGTCGTCATCATCATAAGGTCATCAGTCTTAAGACTGGTTGGACACGTACCTCCACTCTTTCCTATCCTGAGCTAAACTTCGCATTTCCCTAAAACTAGNAGGTAGCTCCAGAATATTATATTATCGGTTGCTATGCTCCTGTAGCATTCTAATTCGCAAATATCTTTTGAGCCACTTATGTAATAGTAAAGTCTGATGAAAATTTACATAACCCTTTAAAATACATTTAAATTGATCACCTATATTAGAGTTACCAAATTTATTTTTGTTTTTTTATATCAGACTTATATATCTTGTACAGAATTGTGAATCCTTTTATAGTAAGTGAAAGTACTTGGGGTTGTCATGCATGCACTGGGAATTCAACGGGTTGCTGGAAGTGGAAAATTCAATTATTTTCAATAGGTCATACCGCTAGCTGTTAGGTATGTGCTTACAATGTGCACCTTTGAAAGAGAGTTGAAATGGTTCTACCACAATCTCTAGAAATAAATATCGGTGAAGTGGCAGTCATTCTATATATGCTTTAAAACATCTTCGTGAAAGAGTAAATAAAATTTATTTAATTACATACAGAGATGAGATTTATTTGAAATACTTGCATTTAAAATGCAAATACAAAATAAAAAATACCTATTTTTATCTTGCATTTAAATACTCTTTTGAGAAAAGCATTTTGTATTTTATTTAAAATACTTTTCCAAATGTATTTTCTATTTGTAAAATGCAAAATACATTTTTGGCGTTAAATTTTTGCTAGTATCACCGATCAAACATTATATAAAATGATGAATGAAAGTTGTTCACATTGGCCATCGAAAGTATTAGAAGCTTAAAAAGGGGAGAAAGAGACATTCCGTAAATGCCTTCTAATTCTTTAACTGATGCCCAAAAAATTCTAGATTCCTTGGAAATAGATAATGTAAAACATTGGATAGATATTGTTTTCCGGATTCAATGTCATGGTCCTTGGAATATTGAAGTTCCTAATTGATATCAGCACCTTCCAAATCACCACTTATCGTATCAAGGAACTGCGAAATCGAATTGATAACTGAAGACCAACGTTCTAAACCGCATTAAGTCCCGAAAAAAAAAATAGCTTTTAGGTGTTTCATTCCCACCAGCCAGTAATGCTGGTGGGCAGGCAGTCCCTCCGGACTACGGCGGAAGGCCCTTTTCAGCCTGCTTTCAGGAATCGTGGGAATAGGTGGGAGTTGGTTTGGGTGAGAAAGATGAGACGGGCGAAAGACGAAGACGAAGACAGAAGAGAATGAAAGAGTATCTGTGGAATATTACTGCCTCAGCATTTGCCCAACTGATCCAAGGAAACCACAGAAAAACCAAGGCAGACGGACCCAGAATCGAACCGGCGTCCTCCCGAATGCTAAGCAATGGTCTAAACCTCTAGGCCATGCCGCTCGGTCACTAAGTCCTGTTCAAGAAGTCGTTTAAATACCAAGCCAATCAAATTTTGATTGGCGGATTTCAACGAGAGGGTTGAGTTGAAAGCGTTGGAACGAGCCTATAATGTCTAAATAAAAACAGTGTATTGCTATACTTCATTTACTTTCTCTAGCGAAGTGCCTCTTCCAATGTCTTGGATGCGCGCTGGCAAAACCGTAGGTAGGGAGAAAAAGCTCATTATACTCTCGACTCTTGTTCATTAA
>NW_020439033.1:1330022-1345644 GCF_000699045.2 Agrilus planipennis | reverse complement strand
ATCCATAAGAACCCCAATACGTGCTCGTGTCTTATTTGTACCAGTTCCTAGTGTTATGGAGATGTTACATGTTCAGTTTCATGATAATGTAGACAACGGTTGTGATCCTTTTGACACTTTCAATTCCTTCATGTCTGCTTATTATTTTGTGTAATAAATGTTCTAACCTATCAAGGTTTGTCGTTATAACAGGTAAGAGTGGATAAGGTCATTATTAGCTTTGAAACTTGTAAAAAACAGAGTTTATCGCATACATTGTTTGCTTTTAAAAAAATAAAATTTACTATAGCAGAAAAGCAAAATAAAATAAAGGGAAGAATATAAAATAAATAAATAAAGTGTATTCTGCTTATTAGCACCATTGCTTTTTATAGAAGCTTTCAGGAAATAGTTTAGCTATGGCTCATTTTTCAAGAAAAGAATTAGATGAACTAAAGCCTCTTTTTGAAAAAACTGTGTATAAAGTAACTGGAAGTAATGATTCCTCTCTAGTTAGTGCTATTGGTCAGTGCTTACATTCAGGATATGAAAAAAGGAAAGTCGTAGATAAACTCTCATTTCACATAGATTCTAAAAAGGCTACTCGACTCGCAGAAAAGATATTTGATTTAATTGAAGACATGAAAGTTTCTAATAGTTCAAGAAAGCGATCTAGGTCGCGTGAAAGAGAAAAAGAGCGTGATTCTAAGCGTTCTAAAGTACATGGTTCAAGAGATAGTGATAAAAACCGAAAAAATGATTCAAATAAAAGTTTTTCGAGCAGTGAGATTAAGGAAATGATGCAACATGCCCAAAAACAAATAGAAGAACGTAAGAAAGCACTAGACAATTTGAACACAAAAAATGTTCCAATTCCGCCCCCAAGTATTTATGGTATACCAATGGGTTTGTTAAATAGAGGTGATGCTGATAAAGCAAGAAAAATAGCTCAGTTACAATCCCAAATTAAAAACAAATTGTCTGCTGGAATTTTAGGGAATGTTGTAATTCATGTCCCACAAGCTTCTGAGAAGCCAACACCACTCATTTTGGATGATGAAGGGCGAACTGTGGATAAAACAGGTAAAGCTGTTCAGTTGACACACATTGCACCTACATTAAAAGCTAACATTAGAGCCAGAAAGAAACAAGAATTCAAGGCTCATCAACATGACAAACCAGTTGAAGAGTCAGCAGAAACTAAATTTATTGATCCACGAATTGGAATTAAACCACCCATTAGATCTAAAAGGAATTTACGTTTTCATGAACCTGGCAAGTTCCAACAGTTAGCTGAAAGGTTGAGAATGAAGGTAACTTTATCTTTTTTATATTGCAACTAAATTGTTCGAAAATTTATGTAGGTCATTTGTACACATTTTTGCGTTTATAGGCACAGTTAGAAAAACTACAAAATGAAATTTCTCAAATTGCAAAAAAGACAGGTATTTCTTCTGCTACAAAATTGGCTTTAATTGCTAAAACAGAAGGGGTCACTGATGAAATTCCTCAGATGGAATGGTGGGATTCTGTTATATTAGAAGACGAACTGAATACAATAAAAAATGGAAAAATTGCAATCAAAGATCATATTATTAGTAATTTAGTAGAACATCCAACCCAAATGCGTTGTCCTAGTGGGTATATTAATCTTTCTTTTGAGCATGTCAGTTTATTATCCTATAAAAACTAACTAATCTGGTATAATTTTCAGCTGATCCTTTGAAACCAGTTTATATGCCGGTCTTTTTAACTAAAAAAGAACGAAAAAAATTACGTCGTCAAAATAGAAGGGAAATGTGGAAGGAGGAACAAGAAAAAATACGACTGGGTTTGGTTGCTCCTCCAGAACCGAAACTCCGAATATCAAACTTAATGAGAGTTTTGGGTACTGAAGCTGTTCAGGACCCTACCAAAGTAGAAGCTCATGTGCGAGAACAGATGGCAAAAAGACAAAAAGCTCACGAAGATGCCAATGCAGCCCGACAATTAACAGCGGAACAGAAACGGCACAAAAATATTAAAAAAATCAAAGAGGATACCACAAACGGCGTTCACGTTTCTATATATAGAATTAGAGACTTATTTGAGCTTGCCTCAAAGAAATTTAAAATCGAAACCAATGCCAAACAACTTATGATGACTGGCTGTGTTGTGTTGTATCCAGACTGTTGTGTTGTTGTCGTTGAAGGGGGCCCCAAGCAACAAAAAAAATATCGAAGGTAACATTCAAATCTATAATGCATTCAAGTGTAACATAAAATTTTGGGTTTCATTGTGAATTTTGTTAGGTTGATGCTTCATCGAATAAAATGGGAAGAAGATATTGTAAAGGATCCAGATGGAAGGGAAGTACCAAATAAATGCGTTCTCGTTTGGGAAGGTACGAGCAAGCAGCGCACTTTTGGTGAATTGAAGTTTAAAGTTTGCCCTACTGAGAAATTGGCTCGAGAACATTTTAAAAAGCACAAAGTGGAACATTACTGGGACCTGGCTTACAGCGGTGCTATTCTTGAACCAGTTGTTGAAGGTGTATAATGATACAATAAATTGTAGAAATTATGTAAATACCTTTCTGAATACACCCTAAACGCTTAAAAATACATACATGTAGTCTTTATAATATCATAAATAATACAATGATTAAAGAGATGTAAAATTTACTTTGTTACAATATAATTAATAAATCATCCTATATTTATTGCAATAAAAATATTTTTTAAACTAAAAAACAGGAAAAAGTGGCTGCTACTTTTAGAGTAGCCGATCAACATTTAGCATAATATCTTTCTGTCCATGAAACAAGTAACGCAAGCATTAATAATATTCGTGAATATTTAAATTAGATACAATAAAAATGAAAAAAAATTGGATAAGTGCTTGATTTTTTTTCAGATTTAAAAAGCTTATGCTTTGGTTTATATATATTCTCTACTAAAAAATATACATGATTGATGAATTAAGGGGTGATAATATGCATGTGTATAGTTGAGTGAATCCCCCAAATACAGCTCTGCAGTGTTATTAAATTGAATGCGGGTGGCTTTTTGCAAAACAGTTCTCTAAAACATCGTTACTATGTTGGTTGCCTAATCGCTTGAAGCAATTTTAAATTATTCAGGAAAGCAGTGGCGTCCAGGGTAGACTCTGAATGCCACCCTATTCGTGTACCAAGAAGTACTAAAGTGTGAAGATAAACGCGATCCTACTCAGAACAGATAGTTCCTGAGTGGACCGCCCAACGTTACTTCTTACTTATGCCATTACAGGAAAATTTCATTCCAGCATGGGCAAAGAGGCAAGTTGTTTGAGAAATAAAAGTCTAATAGTTAATTAATTATTTAGCGATCGTGAGTATTATTCCATAAATATTACACTTTAAGTTAATTGCAACAGCGCAGGTAATTTTTACGGTACAGTTTTGTTTAATTTTAAAGCAACTACCGAAATGATATGCTTTAACTGCGATATGTGCGATTCTACAATTTTTAATTTCATTTTCAACAAGTTATTCATTGTCTAATGTAAACTCTGTAAGGGGGTTGAATTCCTTTAAATTCGTTTCGTTGTAAGCCTTAACGTATCCCCACAGGTGCATTGCTTGAGTGCATTGTTCTTCTATGTATTGAACCTCTGAAAAGTTTAAATCCATCCGCCAATGAAACGGAGTATTTTTTGAATTACGAAATGTACTTGATAAGCCGCCATAATTTATTCTAGTGTGAGAATCGAGAAAGTTCATCACATTGGGGTGAAAATATAGGTTGAAAAATTGTAATAATTTTTTAACTTCATTATACGGATTTAAGGAAAGATCTTCGTATCGAATGACACTAAAAAGAAAAAAGATATAAATTATATTTTGTATAGTATGATCAATATATATATATATATATATATATATATTGTTAAGTAAAGCAGCGATTAACTAATTACCTAAATCTATGTGGAAATTTATGTTTCAACTTAATGGCTGCACTGTAATCAGAAACCATATCTGCACACAATATATTTGGTTGATCACAGTCGGGTATTCCCGGACACCACTCTCTGTGTTTACGTGATTGCAATATCCCTCGTGGGTCTCTAACTAAAAGGAGAACTCGAACATTTAGGCTAAAATGAAAAAGCAACGTGTTAACATTAATTTTACATACTAAGGAAGTCCAAACTACAAATTTTTCTTAAAATGAGCCTTCAAGTATTGTGATAACATACACTTTAATTGAGTGATTATAAGGTGAAGAAAAAGTAGCCGAAGTTTGCTTTCAAGGGAAAAAATAAAACGTCTTATAGGCGCAAAAAAATTTTATAATAGGAATAACACAGTATTGACTTTTCCGGTACAGAAAAAAACTTACCATCTATTTAACATAATAACTGTCTTATTTGTTATTACGTTTCAATTTTTCTTTTAAAAAATAAAGTAATATCTAAAAATCAGTATGTCTTTAGAAAAGAGATAGGTGAAAGCAATGTCATATTACAATGTTATATAGAGTTTCTCTATAATAAATTCGATGATAGTCATCCTTGCATTGTAGTATTTCTTGATCTTACTAATGCTAAGTGGACCATCAAATACTGAATAAATTAGAATTGTATGGTATAAAAGGAAAACGCGCTTACTTTTAATTAGCAGAGTGCAATAGGTTGATATTGATGGAATAAATAGCAGGAAACAAAGTAAATATTGACGTACCTCAAGGTAGTTTACTAAGACGTCTGCTATTTTTGATATTGATCTACCCAAGGTACAAGGTAATATTTATGCAAATTTAACACCGTCTCAATGTTCGTAGAATTGTTTAAAGTAAAACGTTTTGGTCGAATGTTAATTAGAACGTTAATTAATGGTTGTCTTTTTTGGTTTGAAAATGCATTCCTTGTTTGAATGTGAAAGCTTAGATAAACACTGAAGCACAATTAACTTGAAAACAAAACACAAAAAAAAATTAAAATTAAAATATATTGTAATAATTCGGGTTATTCCTATCACAAAATGTTAGAAAAATTAACGAAAATGTCGATTTAATTAATTAATAATATAGAACAAACAACGTTAAGTTAAATTGTACAACTTGTGTAAGACGATTGAGATTGTCTTCTGGATAATCATATTTATAACATAAGTATTGCAAGCATTTTTTACTACCTCCAGTGCTATGCAGGACATGGCATATTAGTATTATACATGTGAGTACTATAAGAAATCAAATATAAACTTTTGAAGGCTACATTATTTATTGATGTATATAACTACATAATGTGCATAAAATGCCTTATCCTGTATGAGCAATTTTGTATGCAAATAAGTTTTCGAAAATACATTAAACTCTGTTGACGAAATTGTCACGGTAGGGGGCCTTTTTGGACCAGGAATTCAATTTAGCGTTTTTGTAAAATTTAAATACACAACAGGTCATTTTACAGAAATCAATTTATATAATATANATTTTATATAATATAAATAAATAAAAATAAAACATATGAAATATTTAAGATTTCAATTCTTCCATAGAATAAAAAAATATTGTGTATATGCAACCCAACACATACCTCAATATGAAATATTTCAATGTTGCATATATACACATTTAAAAATTTGGAAATGTCATTAAAATTACAAGTAGTGTCATCTGGTGACTAGTAGTTTTTACTATTTTTAATATGTACTTAATTCAATAATAAAATGTTATCTACTAGGCCGTAAACAGCCTGTAACACATGCAATGTTAATGGCAGCCAATAAACAACATAACGCCATATACAGGAAGGATATCGGTAACTACAGACCAAAAATTGATTATTGATGGATTCATTATTAAGAATTTCTTAATGCAGATACTTTTAGAATACTGACGTAACAGGAAGGAATTTCAGTGTTTTAAAAGTTTCTGGGATATAACTAAAGTTTGAGTTTGTCATTCCCATGTAAATGAAGATTTAACTTACTCCTTGTTTAGCAGTAGTCTCTCTGCAAGTCGTAGTCTCAGTCGTACTACTTTCATCGATTGGAAGGGAAACAGTTTACAAAATTGCATTAAAAAATCGGGATCCCAGCAATAATTTGGATAATATTCGCATTGTGTCCAAAGCCGCGTATTGTGCGTGAATAGGTAAACATGATCTTGGCCATATTTTAAATAAGCCTGCAAATCGTCATATTCGCACTTAAGTAGACTTTCTAGTACAGTAACAGCAGAATCGGCGAATGGGGGGCCTCGAATTTGCATAATACCATAATGAAGTAGGGGCTCATAATGGTAATAGTTTCCTGGAATAGCGTTTAAAACTTCTCCGAGGAAAGTAGATCCAGATCTCCATGTGGTTATTATAATGTTTCTGACTGGTTTTCCTCCAACAGAAAGAGTAAAATCTGTTAATGTTTTGTTTTTTGGAAATGGATAATCTTTTAATTGTTGTTCTATAACGAATTTGTTTTGACGAACCACCGTTTTAATGGGCACCGTGGCGAAAGATGAGTTCGTTAAAATTAAGTCTTGCAATACGGGATAATGTCTTGGATATTCTCTTGTGGGCCGTTGGTTTACTGTTGCAAAGAGTAGAATAAGGGCTATCGTTGTCACAGTAAGGCCGAGAAGTTCTACCCTTCTGTACATGGCGCAAGAACCCTTCCATTTCCGTTAGTGCCATCAAAACATCACACTCACGCACACTGCATCACTCTTTTCTTCTTTCAGCAGATGGCAAACGCTTGTTTATAACTGTCATCACAAATCTCACGTAAAACTACATAAACTCCACAGTCGTTTTCATGGACAACGGGCGGTAGAAAAATTCAGAGAACAAGTTCTTGTGCGGTTCCCCACCCTTCTAATTTTAGAGCGTTGCTCCTTCTGCAGATAACGTTTCATCTCTCTTCTAATCGGTAAATACCGCTATCTCCATTTCTTTCTTGTACAACACCAGTTCGATTTAACTAATTGAGAGACAGTGCCTTTCGCTCGTTGGTGATGTCATGTTGCGATTTGAGGTGTAATTTTTGCATTAATCCACGTCTATTGATGACAACGATTTAAAATTGAGTTGTGAAATAAAACGCATTAGTGCTTCACACACATTAGAAGATACATCTTTCAAATAAATCAATATTCATATCTACGTAAGTGCAAAAAGGAATCAAGTTTGGTGACTAAAAGAACTGTCAAAAGGTGATTGAAACTGTAACGGCTCATAAATAAGGTAGGGATGATACTATCAAACTCCTTTGAATTAATTGTATTTTAAGCTATTGTAACCAAAGCACGTTTTATTTTTTAATATGCTACTTTTTTGTTAAAAACTAATGTCAGGCCTAAGCACTATTTTATAATGTATAATGTATATGTAGGCACCTACAGGTATTGTATGCATAAATGTAGACATGTATTAGTCGTTGGTACCTAAATCTGTAGAGAATTAAGTTTTGAAGAGGTTTTTAATTATATTTTATTACATGCCCTAGATCATCAAAAATTTGTTTGTGAATACAAATACAACTAAAAATTAAGTACGTAAGTCATTAGTTACTGAAAATTATTTTTATTCAGAAATTTAAGAATAATTCCCATTTGTACATGTACTTCTACATGCATAACATGTGTGCATACATTTTTATAGACTCTAGACTATATGTAGATGTATATTTAGTTTTCTTGTACCTACGAACCCTAGTTTTTACGAGGGTGGATTGATAAGTTTCCGGCCTGACCAAGAAAAACAAGGTTTTTAAAAATTTTTTTTTTTTATTTCTCAACATAATCTCCTCCAAGGCTGATACATTTCTCATAGCGGTGTTCCAGTCTATTAATGCCATCTCTATAGACTGATTCGTCAAGCTCCTCAAAATAACCATTTACAGCTTCGATTACTTCTTCATTGTCCGCAAATCTCTTACCGCCAAGCCATTTTTTGAGATTAGGGAACAGAAAATAGTCACTCGGGGCTAGGTCTGGAGAGTAAGGAGGGTGCGGCATCAATTCAAACTTTAGATCGTTGATTTTAGCCGTCGCAACGATTGACGTGTGCGCTGGTGCGTTATCGTGATGAAACAAGATTTTTTTCTTCGCCAGATGAGGTCGTTTAATTTTCACCTCGTGGCTCAAACGTTGCAATAAGTCTGCGTAGTATTGACCAGTGATAGTATTACCCTTTGCAAGGTAATCAATGTATATAATACCTCTTGCATCCCAAAAAACAGTAGCCATAACCTTGTTCGCCGAAAAAATTGTTTTTGCCTTCTTTGGAGTTGGTTCCCCTGGTCCAATCCACTGTTTAGACTGTTCTTTGGTTTCAGGAGTGTAGTGGTGGACCCACGTTTCGTCAACGGTTACGAATCGACGCAAAAATTCGCTTGGATTACGCTTATACAATGACAAATTTGCGGTAGAAATGTTTTTTCGAATCAATTTTTGGTCGACTGTTAGCAAACGCGGCACCCATCTTGCACAGAGCTTTTCCATATGCAAATGTTGGTGCAAAATATGTTGCACACGTTCATATGACATCTTACAGGTCTCAGCTATCTCACGCACTTTCAATCTGCGGTCTCCCAGCACTATTTGATGAATTTTTTCGATCATATCTGGAGTTGTGACCTCAACGGGGCGTCCTGAGCGAGGCCCATCAGAGGTGCTCACACGACCCTTTTTAAACTCGGAAACCCACTGCTTAACGGTTGAATATGACGGGGAGGATGTCCCCAGTGTTGAGTCCATCTCTTTTTTAATTTCCTTCGGCGTTAACCCCTTCAAATAAAAGTATTTGATGACAGCACGATTTTCCTGCTTTTCCATTTTTACGAAAACCACAGAGGCGTCTTGTTCAGCGTGCTGTCAAACCTACACTAGCAAGGAGATCGGGCTGAAACTATAGCTACAAGCTATCCAAGGATGGTACTATAGAATGTCACCTCAAGGTAGGCCTAGTGGCGTCATCTCTTGGTTAGGCCGGAAACTTATCAATCCACCCTCGTATACCTATATAAAACAAGCTTCAGACCAGGTACCATGCTCAATTATTAAAGTAGGTATATTCTAAATGGTCAATTACCTATTAAAGTCATTCTTATTGGTCATTCCAATATTACCGTAATTTATTCAGATATATACGAAGTGCCAAATTTCCTTTATTATTTTTGCTTTAATTTTGATTAATGTACGTATTAACCAATTAGCTATGGATCATTTATTCACACCACAACATGCGAACTGTTTTCGACAATGCAAACGCGTTTATTAATTGGAATAATCAGCAATTTTTTAATGAAACTTTTGTTTTCATGTTTTGTTTATGTTTAAAAAAAACAAAAATTAACTTTCTGCATATTGTGTGTTTTTGTTCTTAAATTATTATGCGACTTTATTGCTTGTCAGCAAGGTTGAATTACATTATTTTGTTTGCGCTGCTAAATTAGTTTCATTCCTTAAATGTTAGCTGTTTTGTACAATGTACAATACAGATGAAACGGTCTTGGTTGTATGTTGTTGTGCTGAGTTGCGGGTAAAGTAGTAAATTGCCTGAAAGTAATTTTAACGGATTTTGTGTTCACATATTCGTGTTTTATTTTTTTATGGGGTAGTTATTAATGATGGAGTATGCATCAGTAATGAAAGGTACTCTAGTGGTGAGTAGTTGTAAACATCAATAATTTAACGAGTAGCAATTTTGCCAGTTAGTGAAGTAAGCATACCAAGTGGTCTTATTATACAAGAAACTATAGAGTGCTCGATATTCAGACTTTTGAATAGTAATAAAAATGTATAATAGTCACGTGCAGGCAACCCAACATACACAGTACAGAGCAGAACAGATTTTCTAGATGTTTCATTCTGGATCATTCTAGAGCCTATAAATAGTTGCTGCGAGATCGGAAGTTAGTTCTAGTTTCAGCGACGAAGCGATATAAAGCGAAATAAGAAGAGAGAAGAAGCGATAAAGTGTTTGATAATGTGGCGAAATAGGAATTAATTAATAATAGTGGTGTTAGTTAGAGAGTAAATAATCAAATAAATTTAGTGATAGTAAGAAAAGTGTTTAATTACAAGACATTTGGTGGGATTGAAAAAGATTGAAGAAAAATGAGGATTTTGAAGAATTTCATCGAATATTACAGTGTTTCATTGGTCAATTTTCTAGAAGTTTTCATCGTCTGCAAGAAATCTTAACAGGTCATATATCATTGGAAAGCTCTAAAAAAGAACGATTTTGCTAAAATTGAAGATTTTCATTAAATTTTCTAGAAGAAATATTAATTTGGTGTAAGCTTTCGCCAACCATAGTTGACCTCTTGAGGCAATCTACAGTGGTCTTCCGAAATACTGGACTTGTGCAAGAACGGGATGCCTAAATCAAGGATACAAACAAAACACGGCAATCTGAAAACTAAAATCAGCCAAATTGAAGGGGCGCAAGTTGACTCACCCTCACAAAGCCCCCGAAGAAGTCATCATTTTACGACTGGATGCAACCAACTCACTGTTCATAGAAGGATCTATAAATTGAAGCTAAGCCCCACGAAATGCATCTTGTTTAGAAGAGAAGTGAAATACCTGGGTCATGTGATAACATTCGAAGAAATTATGACCGACCCTAACAAAACGGATACAGTACAATGTTGGCTCATACCAAAGGGCCGTTACGAACTTACAATTAGAATTTTTTTGGGACTTTGCTCCTACTATCGATGATTTGCCGATATAGCACTACACAGACGTACACATGATGGCGTTTTATTCCAGTGGACATCCGAATGCAAAAAACTATTTGACAACTTGAAAATTACACTCTTTGAAGAAGAAAGAATTGATTGTGTCACCCGTCGAGAGGTATTGGTTGTGGTTACAACATTTCCACAAGTACATGTATGGGCGGAAGTTCCTCTGAAGAACGGATCACGCCTCGCTACAGTATTTGATTACATGACAATATTAAAAGAAACGTTTGCCCACTATTTCCATTATGACCTTTCAATGGAGTAAAGTACACCCCCGCAGAACTGACACCGCGGGGGGCAGTTATTGCAGGGGAACTCCTTAAATAAAATGCCTTTTTAGAATTAAATTATATTTCATAAATACATTTCTATTGGGTTGTTCGGAAAGTCATTTCGTTTTTTCCCGACAGAGGATTTAATTGTATTCTTTTGCACCCAACTTCACATTTAAGCCGTATAATTTTTATATGCTTTGAGAGCTCATATAGCAAGGCTTGTGTGTGAAAAATTCCAATTAATTCTACGCAGTAGTTTTTGGTTGGTGCCCTTTTAAATATGGAGAGCGATAAGCAGCATTTTCGACATATCTTACTGTTTTACTACAGAAAGGGTAAAAATGCTGTTCAAGCCAGAAAGAAATTGACTGATGTGTATGGAGAAGGTGTGTTGACAGTACGCCAGTGCCAGAACTGGTTCGCTAAATTTCGATCCGGCAATTTTGATGTCGAAGATGCACCACGTTCGGGAAGGCCGGTTGAAGCTGATAAAGACGCGATAAAGGCATTAGTTGATGTGAACCGGCGAATAACAACACGTGAGATCGGATTGAGGTTAAATTTATCAAATTCAACAGTTTATGACCACTTGAAAGGCCTGGGATTATCCTCGAAGCTCGATGTATGGGTTCCCCATGTTCTCACAGAGAGAAATCTGTGTCGCCGCATTGACGTCTGCGATTCGCTTCTCAAACGTCACGAAAATGATCCGTTTTTGAAGCGCATCATCACTGGGGACGAAAAATGGGTTGTATACAACAACGTCAAACGCAAGAGGTCATGGAGCAAAAAAGATGAACCGGCTCAAACCATTTCCAAAGCCGATATTCACCAAAAAAAGGTGATGCTGTCTGTTTGGTGGGATTTTAAAGGAATCGTTTTTTTTGAGCTTTTACCGGATAACACAACGATTAATTCGGAAGTCTACTGTCATCAGCTGGACAAACTGAATGATGCACTTCAACAGAAAAGGTCAGAACTAATCAACAGGAAAGGTGTAGTGTTTCACCAAGACAACGCGAGACCTCACACAAGTTTGGTCACTCGCCAAAAGCTTTTACAGCTTGAATGGGATACAATGCTACACCCACCATATTCTCCAGACCTGGCACCATCGGATTATTATTTGTTCCGGTCACTCCAAAATTTTTTAGACGGTAAAACCTTCACCTCAAATGAGGAGGTCAAAAACCTCCTCGATCAGTTTTTTGCCAGCAAAGACCAAAAATTTTATGAGCGTGGAATTATGCTACTACCAGAAAGATGGCAAAAGGTGTTGGACCAGAACGGTCAATATATAATTTAATAAAGTATTTGTTTATTATACGAAAACTGTCTTTCATTTCCACAAAAAAAAAACGAAATGACTTTCTGAACAACCCTATAGATATGTATGACTTTCTGCAAATTAATGGTAAGTCAGGTAGCTTAATAGAACAAACAAAATAGCTCAAACCCCAACGCCAAAACACAACACTTTAGTTGTCCGAAGCACTTTTCGATAACAAGGTTACCTTTTTCAGGGACTGAAGCTAAATCATACCTTTTACAAAAGTTTACATACCTGCCTACTTGTGTGCTTTTACTGTACGTTGGTACATCTGAATTTTTTTTACGTTTTTACAAAAGTTTGTGTTTTGTATTTGCTGTTTCTCACTTTACAATGTGTTCTATTATTATTTTAATTTAACGAAAACACGTATCGCTGTAAGTAAATTGGTATCTGCAGGAAACGGATAATGAAACTGCTTCCTTTATTTTAATAGTAAACTATGGAGGTATCACTGCTCAAAATTCTTGTGACTAATGAAAGAGAAATGTATTAATGCTAAAATACCGTTATTAAGAAAAACATATTTGAGGGTGTCTGCATGTTGAAATATAATAAGGGCGTATCGTTTTCATTTGGTCTGTAAATATTTGTTGACATATTGACTGTTTTTTTAAACTTTGAAATTAACGATAAAAATGTTTCACAATTGTTTATACCGTAAGACACTTATCAAAATTAGTTACTGAAACAATGCACATTTTTTAACTAAATTTCGTCAAAGGTTGAGTCGACACTAGTTTTGTGTAGCAAATCAAGATTGCAAAATAACAAGTCCGTCGGTTAAACAGGAAAATCATTTGTAATAGTCATACCAAGTACAATAGCTTGTGTTTATTAATATAATAATCATAGAATAATAAACTGAACATAGATAAAAAATTACAATATAGGTAGTTCAATTTATAACAAGATCGATATAACCTCTTTACCTTTCGACCCTTTTAATAAGAGTAACTTTTAAAAACAAAAACTAGGAGGAATCGCATGCTCTGGACTTTTTCACTTCCCTTTAGAAAACTAAGACTAATAGAAGAAAAAGTAATAGGGTCATTTACAGTTAAAAATTAAAATAATGGAGCTCAAAATAGCTCGTTTTCCGGCTTATAATATAGGGTTGTTCGGAAAGTCATTTCGTTTTTTTTTGTGGAAATGAAAGACAGTTTTCGTATAATAAACAAATACTTTATTAAATTATATATTGACCGTTCTGGTCCAACACCTTTTGCCATCTTTCTGGTAGTAGCATAATTCCACGCTCATAAAATTTTTGGTCTTTGCTGGCAAAAAACTGATCGAGGAGGTTTTTGACCTCCTCATTTGAGGTGAAGGTTTTACCGTCTAAAAAATTTTGGAGTGACCGGAACAAATAATAATCCGATGGTGCCAGGTCTGGAGAATATGGTGGGTGTAGCATTGTATCCCATTCAAGCTGTAAAAGCTTTTGGCGAGTGACCAAACTTGTGTGAGGTCTCGCGTTGTCTTGGTGAAACACTACACCTTTCCTGTTGATTAGTTCTGACCTTTTCTGTTGAAGTGCATCATTCAGTTTGTCCAGCTGATGACAGTAGACTTCCGAATTAATCGTTGTGTTATCCGGTAAAAGCTCAAAAAAAACGATTCCTTTAAAATCCCACCAAACAGACAGCATCACCTTTTTTTGGTGAATATCGGCTTTGGAAATGGTTTGAGCCGGTTCATCTTTTTTGCTCCATGACCTCTTGCGTTTGACGTTGTTGTATACAACCCATTTTTCGTCCCCAGTGATGATGCGCTTCAAAAACGGATCATTTTCGTGACGTTTGAGAAGCGAATCGCAGACGTCAATGCGGCGACACAGATTTCTCTCTGTGAGAACATGGGGAACCCATACATCGAGCTTCGAGGATAATCCCAGGCCTTTCAAGTGGTCATAAACTGTTGAATTTGATAAATTTAACCTCAATCCGATCTCACGTGTTGTTATTCGCCGGTTCACATCAACTAATGCCTTTATCGCGTCTTTATCAGCTTCAACCGGCCTTCCCGAACGTGGTGCATCTTCGACATCAAAATTGCCGGATCGAAATTTAGCGAACCAGTTCTGGCACTGGCGTACTGTCAACACACCTTCTCCATACACATCAGTCAATTTCTTTCTGGCTTGAACAGCATTTTTACCCTTTCTGTAGTAAAACAGTAAGATATGTCGAAAATGCTGCTTATCGCTCTCCATATTTAAAAGGGCACCAACCAAAAACTACTGCGTAGAATTAATTGGAATTTTTCACACACAAGCCTTGCTATATGAGCTCTCAAAGCATATAAAAATTATACGGCTTAAATGTGAAGTTGGGTGCAAAAGAATACAATTAAATCCTCTGTCGGGAAAAAACGAAATGACTTTCCGAACAACCCAATAATTCACGTGATTACGAGTGTATACTTACAAGTAAAAATTTGAAAAAATTATGTCTTGGAAGTGATGAAGAAAAACTATGATGATAATTATTTATTAACAACCAAAAGTGAATGGAAATTCCGTAATTTTTGTGTGTGTGTATAGAGTGAAAACCGTATGGAAACATAATTGTTGCGTAGATTTAAACTTATTAATCGGAAGTTAAACTATTTAAAAAATGAGAGTAGATTTTAGGTACAGTTGAATGTTTTGGCATGGCAACTCTGGTCCTTTGTCCATATTAGTTAAATGTATTATTCCGAAACTTTCATGTTGCATATTTTGCTTACAGCCTAAACAGATTAAAACTGTTCTCCAAATCATTTTCCAAAATAGATTTATCCATATAATACCAATTTAGTACCTAATATAAATATTTTTAAAATACGTACTTAGTGTCTGATAGAAGCACGTAATTTGTAATAATGGTTCCTTCGAAGACAGGTAAATACCTATTCAAAAAAAGCGTTATTAAAACCAGAAATTGACATCATCCTTCGTCATTTGATTGTACGATGTACACATAATATTGATATTTATAGCTTTTTTTGCTGGAAACCTTGCGGATGGTGTAATGCGTGTGTTGTTTTAACGTAGGTACCATACATATTAGCTAGTTTAAAAGCAGGACTTAACTTTCACATTCCAAAGACGCTTCTTCTATAATCCTATGATTAGTACGCAGTACATATATTATGTATACATATATAAATACATAAGTAAATGTTCATTGAGTAAAACTGTAGGTAAATATATCGGGTTGTTCGGAAACTCATTTCGTTTTTTCCCGACAGAGGATTTAATTGTATTCTTTTGCACCCAACTTCACATTTAAGCCGTATAATTTTTATATGCTTTGAGAGCTCATATAGCAAGGCTTG
>NW_020439033.1:1295423-1329203 GCF_000699045.2 Agrilus planipennis | reverse complement strand
CGCTCTCCATATTTAAAAGGGCACCAACCAAAAACTACTGCGTAGAATTAATTGGAATTTTTCACACACAAGCCTTGCTATATGAGCTCTCAAAGCATATAAAAATTATACGGCTTAAATGTGAAGTTGGGTGCAAAAGAATACAATTAAATCCTCTGTCAGGAAAAAACGAAATGACTTTCCGAACAACCCTATAATAAAGACTTTGCTTAACATTTTTTGGTTTGTAGGTACCTAGGTACCATCTATCTATGTCATGATTATCGTGTCATAAATTTCTTTCTCATAAGTTCCATTAATCTGGATCACTGGATATAGCTTAATTTTCGATTTTTATTTAATGTTTTATGATAGTTTTATGATATGACCACGATTTAATCGTTAATTTTTAATACCTTTTTTTATATTCAGTAAAAATGGTCCTATCAATTTTTCTCTACACAGCTTACGATTAGTTTTCCGTGGTGAAGTAGGAGAATGCCAGCCAACGGAACGAGCGACATCTTTTTCTGTTTCTAGTACATATATATCTTTAACTAGCCAATCATGTTCCAGAAGGTGTCCTATCTAGCCCACCTTCCTATGTCTCCGTTTCCTTATTGACGTCCAATACCTCCTCATTTGTAACATTTTCTTAATTACACGCGTATTGAGAGTCAATTCAAGCATCTACTTCCTTCCGGTACATATTCTTACAATTCAAAAAGTTCATGGTGATGAATGTTCCGTCGAAACCGTCAGACGTGATTGCATCTCATCAGCGCGTCCACTTATTCGACGAATTGCAGTAACAGGTATAGGCATTACAGATGATATTTACCACGCTGTTTATAGTAATTCATAACTACAATTGCCACAAAATAAGTATTTGCGTGTGGGAGCAATTAAAGAGAAAAATAGTTCAATTTAGATAGGGACCCTCTTAAAATTTGATAATTGCAATGATTTAATTAATTAGTTTATTGCAGAAGTGACTATGACGATCTTTTAAATGTGGCCCAAGTTTAACTTACAATCGGTATTAATTGCAGTTAATCCACCTACACATGTACACGTGTATATGTAAATTATTTGGCGTGTAGGTATACATGTACACTTTTGTAATCTTTGAATTACGTACTGTAAAATAGTTAACGACATTAATAATGTTTGTAGTGCGTTCATTGTGTTGTTGAAATGCCATTCGGCAGCATTATGTTTTTGTGGTGTAGATGAGAGCTATCATTTTTTATTAGCAAGTTATCGTACTAAAAATTATATAGCTACAGCAGCAAGTGTTTTTACTATTTAATTTAGTAAGTATATACATAATATTTTTCCTAATTAAAATGTTATCGATAGATGTACGTTTTTGTTAGTTGTACTTACGCGTCCTACCTAAAGTGACTAGATTTGATCTGATTACCTGGAAATGGAGTTATGATATAGATTAGGGGTGGCCAACTTCTATATGCTTATAGGTGTTGTAGGATCGACTTTTTCCCTGAACAGTGAACAGTTAAAAGACTTATCCATGTCCGTAACAAAGTTTTAATCCGAATTTGTTTAGTCGTTTCGAAGATCAGAGCGTACAGATACATTGTCAGACTGTTAGAAAAAAGTCTTTTGTATNGAATAAAGCGTAACATCCCTTAAAAGGTTTAAATTGTATTTATTGGGCAATCATTACTTTATTATTTTTATGAAAGGGCGGAGGTATTTGTACAATTTTTCCTATACCACGTATATTTTTCAAGAGATAATTCCGTCCTTTGACGATTACATGTATGTAGGTATAATAAAGTATCACTGCTATATGTTAATCTATTTTTAAGCAGAAGAAATATGGCAAATTAATAAATAAACTAAAAGATATGTCACTTTAATTACTACCAAAATTAATAGTCCGCAGTCAAAAGTTTTAGTGGTAGTTAGGGTGAGTCATTTTTAGTTTATTTAATTTATTTCAAATTTAACCGAAAAGCATGACTTTTTTTTCTATTTCTTCCTAAATATTTGAAAAAAATAGTGGCATACTAATCTTCACCAATGCCGCACATACATATTCCATGCAAATTGAACAAAAGAAACTGTGAAATATAAAATGACGGTGTGTCTGCTGATGACGTGATATTTTATAATTTTATATGGTAAATTTAAAACGATATTCTCAAAATGATATTTTCTCCCCTTCTCCCTAAAACTTAAAAAGTTAATTACATGAAATTAATTTAACAATTGTGATCGATTCGTTTTTCTTTTGTTTAACTTATTAACATATTCGTTTTCGCATATTATTGCTGTTCGTGAATTATAAATTTCACAGTATGCATTGAAATAGTGGAAGCGTGCATTTTTTTGTTGTTGACGTTTATATAAACAGCATAAACATAATAGCTAGTGTATTAATTCTTAACTAACTATAATTGAAAATTATCTGTATCAAATCATTTTTGCAGTTCAACTGTAAACAAAGTATTGTTTTAATATGATGCATATTCAGAGATACGCATGGTTAGCTAGGTGTTCTCGAAACATTTTGAAAATTTACCAAACCAAGACTGTCATCGTCCACTTTTCAACAAAAAAAAATGTGATAACATAACAAGTAGGAAAATAGTAAACCAATAATTAATTCGTCGGAAACAGTTTGTTTAAATAAAGTGCTATTAGAAGGCGACAACATTAAATATCAGTTTAACGTTTACTTCAAAAATTAATAATTATTTGTCCGTAATACAATTTATAAAACTGAGTAAGCTAAGTTGGTGTTTTATTTGTTGTTATACCAATTCTGTTATCTTAGATGACAGTTGTTTAGTCTTTTAAATTTTCTTAAAAGTAACTCAGTTTTTGTACCATTTTGTTCGCATGCATGAAGAATCAAATTTTACATTTATTGGTGGTCGTTCTGAACGGTTAATCTTGTGTATTGTTTAAGTGTCGGAAATAAGTCATTCAAGAAGATTTCGGCAATTATTTATTAAAAAAATTGGTGAAGGCGCCGGTACGATTTAAAACGAAGATTACAATTGAGCTATAATCTCGTTTTTATTGAAGTAGATTGATGAATTTTTTTCTCTAAATTATATCTTCTCCATGTAGATGCAGTCAAGGACTTTAATTTATATCTTTGTCTCTACAATAAATTAATAATATTTAGTCAAACCAACGTATTCTAAATATTACATCTAATAATGTATGCTTATTATCTTCTTACAACTATATTAACAACCTTGTAGTCTTCTTTGTTTACATTCAACGACCTTAATTACTTCGCTATTACATTCTTTTTATTAACAGTTTAAGCTCTACATTTCGCTTTATGTTTTATTGCATTTCCACTACTCTGAAATTTTCACATACATCTTCTAATACTTCTTACAATATGTTTCTGTCACGTAATAAAACACCGTCCTTATTATTACTAACTTTATTTAACAATTTGCTTTTAAAAATTAACACTACTAGATATAATTAATTCACCATTATCTCAACACTATGTCGCCACTTTTTAATTTCTTCACTTTGATCGTTTCATAACGCGATCAAGTACTAACTCTTCCGACCCCGCAGCAACTATTTATAGTGGCTAGCCATGTTCTAGAATGATCCAGAATGTGACGTCTAAAAAATCTGGTCTTCTCTGTCACTATGTATGTTGAGTTGCCTACGTACATGTTATACTGCCCCCTCCTAAAACTGATTGTCCTGATCAGTGACGTCGCCTCTGTACTCCATATCGACTAATCTAGTCATTGACAATTTTCTCAGCAACGGTGTGTGTTTCCGCTTGTTAAAGTAATCCATGACTACCAAGATGTGTCGGTTACGGAAGTCTGTCACTGGAAATGGCGAGTCTCTCAGATGGCGTTTCTACTTACTGGACATTTCCTGCAGCAGTTTTTCTCATCGCTTCTACTTCATGGCCGATACAATCACTGGCGAATCTTCCCTAGGGTCTTCGTAACGTCGAAATGTCCTTCGTCATGGACTGCTTCTAACACTTCTGACATTCTTTTCTTCGGAAGTACCACTTGATGTTTGTTTCTGGTTCCATCATTCTCTTCAAAATGCCGTGGTCTAAGGAATTCCTCTGGACCCAACAACTTTTCGTTGTCTGACTCACATCTGCCCACGATTGTCTTGAAATTTCAGCTTTTTTTTTATCTCATTATTGGGTCAACATCTTCTTCCTTCATCTGTCTTCGGCGGTTATATTACAACAGATCGACATCAATTCTTTTTCTTTTCCGCAGATGAACAATGTTTGTAGATTTTCACGCAAGGTCTCCGGGATAGTGCATCTGCAGTGTCGTGTTGTATTCCTAAAGTCGTTGTAACCATCGTGCAATTTGTTCTTCTGGGTTTTGGAATTGCAGTAACCACTTCAGAGAGGCGTGATCCGTTCTCAAGAGAAAGTTTCGCCCATATAACAAAACAGGAACAAATAAAAGCTTTATTGGTAATGATGGTAGAAATGAAAAAAGGACAAATAAAAGTGATAAGAAAAAGGATAAGAAAAAATGATACTGGGATAGGAGGAAATAAAGCAAGAACTAAAAGCAGTCCAAGAAGAAATGAAAGAAGAATCGATAGCAGCTCAAGAAGAAACGAAAAAACAACAGATAGAAATGAAGGAATAGTTAAAAGCAACTCAGGAAGAAATGAAACGGAAAATAAGAGCAGTACAGAAAGCAATAAATACGAGAAAGGAGGACAAGATAAATCATATTAGAAATGAAATAGAAAAGAATATAGAATGAATGGAAATCAATATGGAAAAGAAGAGAGAAGAAGGGGAAACATAATAGAAAGGTAGATTGAAGAAATGAAAGGAGAAATAGAAAGGCTAAGACTATCCTCTGCTGAAGGAGCTAAATATTCCGATGTAAGGCCATCAAAAATTACACCTCCAACTTTTGATGGAAAGATCTCGTGGTCTGTTTACCTGAAGTAGTTTGAAGCAGCGGCAGAGGCAAATTCATGTATGCATAATTTGGTGCTTCTTCAAAAACCGTCCTAAACTAACCGAACTCAAAATCTTTTGAATAAAGCGTAACATCCCTTAAAAGGTTTAAATTGTATTTATTGGGCAATCATTACTTTATTATTTTTATGAAAGGGCGGAGGTATTTGTACAATTTTTCCTATACCACGTATATTTTTCAAGAGATAATTCCGTCCTTTGACGATTACATGTATGTAGGTATAATAAAGTATCACTGCTATATGTTAATCTATTTTTAAGCAGAAGAAATATGGCAAATTAATAAATAAACTAAAAGATATGTCACTTTAATTACTACCAAAATTAATAGTCCGCAGTCAAAAGTTTTAGTGGTAGTTAGGGTGAGTCATTTTTAGTTTATTTAATTTATTTCAAATTTAACCGAAAAGCATGACTTTTTTTTCTATTTCTTCCTAAATATTTGAAAAAAATAGTGGCATACTAATCTTCACCAATGCCGCACATACATATTCCATGCAAATTGAACAAAAGAAACTGTGAAATATAAAATGACGGTGTGTCTGCTGATGACGTGATATAGTAATAAAATACCACAAGAACCTTCAGAAATTAACCAATCAGCCAAATCGCAGCATTTATTTCGTAATTCCCAAGGATTAACTCTCTGTTTGTATTTACTTTAAAATGTATGAAATATTCGTCTTTTCAAAAATTACGTTTTTCACTGTAAGTGTGAAGTAACTTACATTAATAACCTCGTGTATTGAATTTGAGCAATTTTATTACGTATAAATATGTAGTTAAGTACATATACAATATTTACTTAAAATAAAACTTTAGTTTAGATTTTGGATATAATTATCTAGTGGCAAAATAAAAAGAATAAATGCGCTCGTTGCTGTATTCCACGTTTTTCAATTAAAAAGATTAAAAAATTAGTTGAGAAATATTGCAAATAAGTAGCGTCAATATTAGATTCATATAGCGTAATGTGTAATAGTACATGATATATATGGTGCTGTCTAGGTAAGCTTTGAGACTATTTATCCGTTTTAGTTACTTGCTTTGTGTTTCTGACAAGTTTGAAAGGGTGATAGCAAATGTCGGAAGTTGTTGAGGCTGTTGATATTCGAGTAAGTTTTTGCGATAAGTGGTGAGAATCAGCTATTTTACCTGAATTATTCATCGCATTTTAATATGTAGGATTCATAGTCGGTTGATAAAAACGGAACTTAAAATTGTGCCTTGATGTGACTTAATGTGATGTCAGTTTTATTTTAAAAACATAATTTATTCAAATTTAACCAACATAATAGACGTACCTGTAAAAAATGTGAGAGGTGTACCTGATAGTGGTACAATTAATGGTTCACATCTTCGTCCTGGCCGGTTTCCCATTAAATATTACTTTCACTAACGTCCTAAATCAATAATTACCAAGATCGCGTTTCAAAGTAGTTAAAACAACCAGTAAAATTTTAATTCTTAGTTGGCGGATTTTCAATGAGACGATTGAGTTGAAACGAGCCTATAATGTTTATAAACACTAAAAGTGTACAAGGTGACAAAATCGAACCTGATTTACCAACAAATAACAGAAATTGTAACAGTTCCGTCATACTGATGTACCTATTCTTGTTGATGAGAAAAATTAAGTATCGGAACTATATCGAAGTAGCAAACAATTTGGAATAGTAATCAATAAATAATAAAAATTAGATCAAACGACCTAAAATTAAAAGTACTAGGTACGTTTGGGTTTAACGGACGTGGTTCAGGGTTGGCTTTCCTTCTTCGGATAATGTTGGATCACAACTATCAAACCTGAATATCGAGGGCCTCATGAAATATCTAATGCCAGCTGAGAAAACATTAGCCTTTTTAAACGTTAAATATGTATTTATCGTACCCTTCTCTTTTTTAGTCACTGTTTATTTTGATTTTACAGGTGCTGAGAAACTAATCAAACGCCGTATCTATGGATACAGATGGGTTTCCGGAAGTTAGACGGATAATTTTGATTTCTTCCCTGGTTAACCACTAGGGATGTCGACAGTATCGAATCATTATCTTAACGTGAGACCCCCCGGACGCAAGAGACGTTGTTATTCGTGATGTTTACCAATCGACGGGTATTTCTAGTCAAATGTGTGCTAGTAATCGTTCTTGTTTATTTTTTGCTTTATGTTGTCTCGATAAGTAGCACGTCACATTTGATTCGAGAGTTGCAACAGTCGGGCCGGAACTTAGCCGCTTTAGATCCCCGACAAAGCATTGATACGACTTTGATCGTCAAAACGTTTGACGGAGAAGCGTCCGTGACTACAAAACGTACCCCTATTCCTCAGCGCATTTTCGACGCCGTCGTTTCTAATATCGTAGTAGCATCGACGACTAGCGCTAAGTCGGTAACTATTACGGACAAAGTGAAAGAGATAACGCGCTGTCTTGATAAGCCGTCAGATTTCAAAGTGCAACAGCGCGGCGATTACTGGGTATTCTACAATTATGTGAAGGCCGATCGAACTTTTAAGTGTCAAGAAACTATCACGTATACCACCCATGCAGACTATTCTTTCTTGGACAATCTTTTGCCACTTCTGAATAGATGGCAGGGGCCCATTAGCATTGCTTTGCACGCGCCAGGAAGCGACTTCCAGATCACTCTAGATTCTATTGCTTACCTGAGAGACTGTACCTCGCCCTTAGTTAAAGAACTTGTAACTTTTCACGTTTATTTTAGCACGAAGCATGTTCCTAAACAGGTAACAACTATTACCTTCTTTATTTGTTCTATTTTTTTCAGGACACCTAATTACCTTTTGTTAGTAATTTTTAATAATTTGACTAATTTTCTAAAAATGTATGTATATGGTAATGTAATGTAGAAGATGAAGTCCAATAATTATAGGCACCTATGGGATCTTTTATAAATTTATTTTTTATATAAATAAACATTTTTAGATACCACGCCAAGATAAGATGTTTACGGAATCGTATAATTGTTCCCTAACAGCTCCTTACTTTAACGTCAGTAGCGATCAAATGTACAAGAGTCAGAAGAAACTGTTATATCCCGTGAATGTGGGACGTAACGTGGCACGTGAAACGGCACAAACTTACTTTATTCTTCCTTCTGATATTGAATTGTATCCTAGTCCAAATATAATTCAAAAATTCCTTGCCATGATTGCAGAAAATAAGGGACCTCTGTTACGAAAGAATCCTAAGGTTTTCCCTTTGCACTTGTTCGAGGTTAGCGAAAACCAGCAGATTCCCGAGAACAAGACGATATTGAAAGAGATGCTAAAAAATGGTACAGCTGTGCCATTTCATAAGAAATTATGTCCTGGATGTCATAATGTTCCTAAGTCGAAAGAATGGCAGATGGCCAATGAAACTCGAGGACTACATGTGTTTCATATAGGCAAGAGAATGGGGTATTTCGTTCATTGGGAACCGATATTTATTGGGACACATTCGGAGCCGTTATACGACGAAAGGCTCAGTTGGGAAGGGAAAAGCGATAAGATGACTCAGGTAAAATAAGTACGCCTTTTTTATTTAAAAAATAATATACTGAAAACAAGAAAAACTTTCATGTCATGAAAAGTGGTATTTATTGCTACCTGGTTTGAAAGTGCGATGTGTAAAATTTCAGTTTAAAACGGAATAATAATTTTAAGCTGAGTAGAAAGTTATACAGTTTTAAAAATGTAACTGGAAACAACATCTCGGATGTCGAAGTGTTTTAGGTTTTTCCGGATTGTTTTTATTTGGAATTTTTGGTTTTATTTACAATTACTTAAATTTTACACCACTCTATTTGATTTTCGACATGTATTTCGTATCATGCGGTTTTTGAAATAATATAAATCAAGAACTCAGAACATATTTAATTTGGAGGCCGTTTTTCTAATCAATAAATTAAACTGCGATTATTAAAAAAATAACGTATTTTATAAGTGTAATCGAGAAAGGATTGTAATGTTTGCATAGGGATGATACATGTACTATGTAAATATAAAACTAAAGATTTCGGCGCTTTAAGTTTACTAAAATAGAATGCGGTACATTGGTCACATGGATCATGCATGCGTGACTAAAATGCACGTCATAAGAATATATAGACTCATGAAATTATTATGTCGTGTATGCTCGTAAGTGGTATCAAATGGAAGGTGGAGTGTTTATATGTGCAGAAAACTCAGACACCTTTGATTAAAAGCTTGAATGTGAATGCTGGGCGGAGTAATCTGGATTTTCTAGCATCATTTTAATTTTTTTTTCAAACTACAATTAGTATTACAAAATAATGTAATTAAAATATATATGTATTTTTACTTATTTGAATTGTTTTTTTACAGGGTTATGCACTTTGCGTATTAGACTACGATTTTCTCATATTGGACAATGCTTTCCTGGTTCATAAGCCAGGAATAAAAGTTTACAAAAAAGACCAGAAGCGTGCGATTCTTGCTGCAAAAACCAACCAACTCATTAAAAAAATCATTTTCCCTGAACTAAAAGTTATATACGGTGTGAAAAAAGGCTGTGCTGTTTAGTGTAGTACATAATATACCTAATAATTCACTTCAGCTAAAAAAAGATATTTACATATTGTAACAGGATCTTTGGCTTTTGGATTGCTTACAGTAAACTGTAAAATTCATATCGCAGGTCTTTTAATGGATCTTGAATGAAGAGATCAATATCTTCAGCATTATTATAAACAAATTGAAACCATTGGCTAGGTTATAAAAATACAGACTTTAAGAAAACCACAGTAAAAGGCGCTCTTTGATTAGATAAATCAAATACATCCAGGAAAGGGCTTTCCGACAAAAATTTTGATACATTGAATACCATATTGATTGATCTTATAATCATAATAGGTCATTTTTATCCAAAATCCAATAAGCCCCTTTTATTTCAGTTGCTCATTTTTTTATTTTTAGTTTTATTTGTATTATTTTATGTTAATGTTTGCATGATTTCTTATTTATTTTTTATATCTTGAAATAAGAAAATTAACAAACTGGCTTAAAGAGATGCGCATCATTTGAATTAACTTCCTTTGTAATATGAATATAAAAGTGATGCATAAGTATGTATAAGCAATAAACAGTTTACATTTGTTCGGTATTTTCCACGTTTTTTTAAATTTATTTTGTGATTTAGAATGTTTACTTGTTTTAAATCGACATCAATATAAGTTGCAATGTACTTATTTCTTGATAATTAAATGTATCTATTTCTTAAAATTGACAGTTTCTGCATATTATTGATGTGCCTTATTCTCAAAGTGATGTAAAATATAGTTTTATAAATGTAATATGCAATTTTATTTATCTCCTTTATGCACGAGCGCAATAAAAAATATAAATTCCATTTTTTAATTATTAAAATTGACTAAAAAAAGTTCTTTATATTACGTTTACGTATTTACGTTCACTGAATCGCTCAAAGGAAATGCGTTTATTTTCATTCATTCATTTCAACGTCATCAATAACTAAATCATCTAGCATTTCTTCTAATGTAATAGTTGGAACTGTTGGATCACCATCATCAGCATCAACAGGAATAATTTTAGTTTTGTCTCTGAAGATATTTACATTTTGCCTTAGCTCAGGATCTTCTTCCAGATCATCCAAAAATTCATTATAATCACTGCAATAACATAATTAATAATAAGAATTCTGTGAGATGCAAGAATATTCATACTTTGAATTCGTTGTCAAAACAATATCTTCAGCATTCAAATGCTTTAATTTCCACATCCTCTTTCTTCTCTGGACTGAACGATCATAATATTTTTTTACCAATATGACATCAGGAAGATAATTAATGTCCATTTTATCAAAATTTTCATCATTTATATTACTGTCTTTGAGATTGTACCTGTTTAAAGTGAAATAGAAAATCATTAATATTTTGAAAACCATTATTCAATATCATTACCCCAAAACAGAATCTCCTGGTTTTAAAATGGCTCCTAAATGTGTTCTTGCATGAATAAAATTTTCCTCTATGCCTAAATCAGAAGCTCGAACAACCCATGTATCTGCCAAAATATGACGGTTGGATATAAAACCTTGCCCAGGAAATTTATTACGATTTTTATCCATTATGGGTTGAATATCCATCACAATATACTCAACTAATTGTTTGGGATCACAAATACTACCAAAGTGATTTCTCCAAAATAATTTTGAGTTTATTTCTGTTACTAAAATGACACCGTTGAATTATAACATAGTAATAAAAAATTAATATTTACTCTGAGAACTGGCAGGATCAATTAGTTGCAATGCACTAGTAACTCGATGAACAAGACATATTTGAGATATACCACCACATTGTTGGGCAAACTTTTTAGGTAAGCATACAACACTATCTTTGGAGAGTGGAATAATTTCAACAGAGTAGGTAAATTTATAGTTGTAAATATTACTATGAATATCATGTGAAATAAGCTTTTTAGAGTGTTGATAACGACATGGAAGGACTGAATTTAAAAAATCGACCATTTTACGAGCATGTGCTTCAGTGGCATAATAAAAATCAATTCCCTCTTAAAAGAATGCAGATAAGTAAATTTTTATAAGCTTCAATTCTTTCTTCAAATAACATACCATGAATTGGTTTTATTCCAAGAGCATTTTCATGTATTTTGTGTTTAAGTATCAATTGTTCCAAATAGTAAAATGTTTTCTTGTTTTCAGATTTTTGTCTCACTTGAACTGAAGCACGCCAATAATCTTTAGCTTCAGTACGATGACAATCATTACACATTTGGTGATTTACCATGTATTCTACAATGAATACTTGTTGAAGAATTGCACCTCCAATGACTTCATCCTGTACTGTTAGTTTCAGCTTAAATTAAATTGCTTATTGTAAAAAAGCTAATTTCCTTTAAAAAATCTCACACAAACCTTTATTCTCTTAGAATGAGGCTCAGTCCAAACAAATGAAGCATCAATAAGTTTTACTTTCTGTAGCCCCTTTAATTTTTTTAAGCAAAGAGACAAAAGTTCTCTTGATTCCAATGCACAGTGTATCCATTCAGCTGGTGGCTGGAGATATCTCTCACAACCTTTACAAAAATACAATGAAACTTGCTTAGTGATACCTTCTGTGATGTCAACGTGAGTTCTGAGACATCCGATGCACATGTTAGAAGGATTTGGATTAATTGCTGTTCCACATTCGCAGCACAATCTGAAAACAAAATCGTGTTAGACGGAGTTGAACCATTTTCGTCAAAATTTACATTTTAAGCGTGCATTCGTTTTCTTTAATTTTTTCTATAGTTTCCATTTTAAGATTTAAAACTTTTAAATTGCAGAAATTATAAATTGCAATAAAAGAAATCGCAACGATTGACGATATGATTGACGATAAACCTAAAAAGATATGATCATTATCATAGATATAGATAAGTCCATAGATAATAGATATACAAAGGGTATGTCCATAATCATGTCCATAATAATACAATAATGAACTCTTTTTTATCTATAACCATAGATAAAACAAAGATTTTCAAATCTTATATGATAATCATATAATCCACTATCTGTGATGAATTTTATTTAATTCTTATCTATGATCATCTATGATTGAATTTATGTTATGATTAGGTCGCTTAGGTAAACATATGTAGTATGATGTATGTAGTATATTTATTTTTACAGCGAAACTGTTTAAGATAATCATCGACGTCTACTAATGGACGTGCCTTAGCGGTTAGAATTGTGGTACAACGAAAGAAAGACATGGAACGAAGTTTCGGACAATATCCATCTCTCACGATAGTGCGTATGCGTGTCATGAAAGAGACAGCATTAGCCGAAACCATACGCCATCTCTCTCACTTTTCGAGCCAAGAAATTAATACAATGACATACGGCTAAGGCACGTCCATTAATATATGTCTATGAATATAGTAGATGTTTCTATGAATTTTATGCATCTATGACAGAAGACACGCTTTTTGTAAGTATTTTTATTCTATTTAATTATTTATTTACTTCATGCAATGGTTACTTCGTTATTTGTCTATTTCTACAGATTTAAGGTAAATGAGTGAGGAGATTGAAGTTTATTTTGATGCTACTGAAAAAGCAAGTCGTCTCCTATGGTGTTTTATCTGTTATCTTCTTGGAGACTTGTAGTTAATTAAGGTGAGCATACATGCTATATTATATATGTAGTGTATTTAGTTGATATCAACAGAGAAAAGGGTTGAACTTTACTTTAACTGGGCAAGCTAAACTAATTGTATCTGCTTACTTTTTTATTGATTTCATTTTATAGGAACATTAACAAACACCAAATGCCATTAAATAAGTTGTATCAGTCCCCATTTGCTCCAGATAGTAGATGTGTACTTATGGTCCTAAAGAAAGCCCCTTTTTTCCATTGGAAGAGAAGACAGTGTGCTGTAGCTGAGGATTCATGACAGTGAACTGGTAAGTAACTATCAATTAAAAATAGTAAATGAGATCCCAGAAACCTCTATCTTTTAGACATTTATAACTTGCTTCTATAGACAACTTCTAAACAATGTATTTTAGAAAGTAGTAATTAATTACTTTTTTTTGCCTGTAGCAAACAAATGAGAAGGAAAATTGCAGTTAATTTTGATGCTACTGAAACAATCGATGCTTTGACATTTTCACCTTGCAACATTATGCAGTTAATTTTGGTTCTGAGTATTGGAGGTCATCGGAAATTAATTTGGTTTGCTCAACATATTTATGAACTTTAGAACGCTACTTTTTAAGGTTAACTGAGGTGAAAGTACATAACATAATCAATATTAATCGCTCTTTATTACACTGTTATGGCATTTCTTTTAACAATTATATATTCTCCACAGTATAAATTGACACACTTCTATGTTATTTACATTAGTTTAACCAAGTATTATGCACGTTACTAAGGATGCTTCAACTGATTTTCTTGGTTTTTAATGCGTGTTTTTAATTAATGTTTTTTTGTTGCCCATTTCTACAGATCGTTCAACAAATTAGAGGGAGTTGAAGTTCAGTTTGGTCGTACTGAAACAACAATTGTCTACATGGGTGTGGTCTTTGGTGAACTACATTCTTGATTTGCTGTTTTTGTCATATATATTTATTTGATTTCCACTGAAATAACGAATTTTCTGCATTGGCATTATTCCTGGATTTGGTTTGCTTTTCACTTTTAACAATTATATATTCTCCACAGTATAAATTGACACACTTCTATGTTATTTACATTAGTTTAACCAAGTATTATGCACGTTACTAAGGATGCTTCAACTGATTTTCTTGGTTTTTAATGCGTGTTTTTAATTAATGTTTTTTTGTTGCCCATTTCTACAGATCGTTCAACAAATTAGAGGGAGTTGAAGTTCAGTTTGGTCGTACTGAAACAGCAATTGTCTACATGGGTGTGGTCTTTGGTGAACTACATTCTTGATTTGCTGTTTTTGTCTTATATATTTATTTGATTTCCACTGAAATAACGAATTTTCTGCATTGGCATTATTCCTGGATTTGGTTTGCTTTTCACACCTGCAAACTTTGGAACATTAAAGAACATTACAGTTAATTAAGGTGAGAATACTTGATATAATTAATTTTAATTGCTCTTTATTAATCTGTTTGCCACCATATCTCTTTCAGATCGACGTTGGAGAAGACAAAGATGACCCCGTAGTTTAAATAGTTCTTTATCTTGTATGCTCTATCTACTAGAATTCATTAAGTTGGTTTTATTCAAATTAGTTTTTTATTTTGCATGTTTTTTTTTCTCGTAGTTTATTTTATCTCAATTCGTTTTTATTTTGCATGCTTATTTTTGTTCTTTTTGTTTGAAGTAATTGTTGATTGTAGATTTTTTTATTTTTTTTTTGTTTAGTAGTTGTAGTGTAGTCTAACATGTCTCTTGCTTACCTCTTTGCTTAGCTTACTGCATATTCTTACTAAATGCTTTGCATTTACCCTACGCCTTGATGAAAGCGAATAGTGCAATTACAAGGACTAACGACAAATACTAATAGCTTTGGTAGAGAAGATCGGACAGATTTCGCCAAGGCAAGCTGGGCAGTCGCCTATTGCTCCTATTCCAGATAACCCATTGTACCCTGTCTGAAAGGAAGTAACGCTAGAGTAGATTCGCGAAATGTGTGTAAGACAGTTTTAAGATTACCTAAATATCTAAGCCCAAGGGAAGTCGTTCGGGGAGGCCCTCTCTAGTTCCACAAGGGTGAGAAGAGAAAAGAACACAATAACGAAACGTTGAATCATGTAGAAGGCGTAGGGTAAATGCAAAGCATTTAGTAAGAATATGCAGTAAGCTAAGCGAAGAGGTAAGCAAGAGACATGTTAGACTACACTACAACTACTAAACGAGTTAGTGTTAGTACTACACTACTACTACAAACAAAAAAAAAATAAAAAAATCTACAATCAACAATTACTTCAAACAAAAAGAACAAAAATAAGCATGCAAATTAAAAACGAATTGAGATAAAATAAACTACGAGAAAAAAAACATGCAAAATAAAAAACTAATTTGAATAAAACCAACTTAATCAATTCTAGTAGATAGAGCATACAAGATAAAGAACTATTTAAACTACGTGGTCATCTTTGTCTTCTCCAACGTCGATCTGAAACAGATAGGGTGGCAAACACAGATTAATAAAGAGCAATTAAAATTAATTATATCCAGTATTCTCACCTTAATTAACTGTAGACTGTAATGTTCCAAAGTTTGCAGGTGTGAAAAGCAAACCAAATCCAGGAATAATGCCAATGCAGAAAATTCGTTATTTCAGTGGAAATCAAATAAATATCCAGTTGCTCTCACTCATCAGTTCAAAACTAAGTGCATAATGATGCAAAGCGAAGACGAAAACAGCAAATCAAGAATGTAATTCACCAAAGACCACACCCATGTAGACAATGGTTGTTTCAGTACGACCAAACTGAACCTTAACTCCCTCTTTGTTGAAAGATCTGTAGAAATAGACAAAAAACATATTAATTACATGATTAATTAAGGACGAGATTAAACACACCTAAAAATACGCATCAAAAAACACGTAAAACAACTGAATTATAAAATAGCGACAAGCACCAAGTTTACCTGACAGACTAAATATGACATAAATGTGAAACAATCATAGACGCACATAACATTAATTTATTACAATTCCACAGATGCACCAGTCAATTTAAACTGTAAACAATAGATAAACGTTAAAGACATACCATAGGTGCTGTGGACTATAGATATTTAAAATACTATACATACTCCACAACGTGAATCTATACTCTGGCCAATAGATAACAGTTTAAAAGAAATGCCACTATAGATTAATAAAGAGCAATTAATATTAATTATGTGTTGTTTTCTCACCTTGACTACCTGTAGAAAGTAGCGTTCCAAAGTCTATCAGTATCATAAGCAGAGCAAAACAAATATAGGAGGGATATCACTGCAGACAATTTGTTGTTTCAGTGGCTTCCAAATTAATTTCCATTTACCTCCCATTCTCAGGCCCAAAACTAACTGCATAATGTTGGAAGATGAAAACATCAAAAGCATCGGTTGTTTCAGTAGCATCAATATCTTCTAATTTGTTACGACAATCTATAGAAACGGACAAAAAAAGTAATCAATTACCACTTTTAAAGCAAGTAAATCAGTAACATTCACACTAATCAAAAGATCAGTTCCATATTAATTCTGCTGAAATGTTGTTTAAAAGTTGTCTATTGAGGCAAGTTACAAATGTCTAAGAAATTGAAGTTTCTGGGACCTCATTTACTATTTTTAAATGATACTGTTACATACCAGTTCAATGTCATAAATCCTTTCTTTAGCAACAGCACACTGAACACACGTTTTCATGCTTTTTTTTAAGACCATAGATACAGCTACTTTCTAAAGCAATTGACGACTGAGACAACCAATTCCCCATAATTTAACAGAATCTGGAGTTCTTCCAATGTTCCTGTAAAATGATACAGTATTTTAGCATCCTTAGTAAATAATGTGCGTAATACTTGGTTAAACTAATGTAAATAACATAGAAGTGTGTCAATTTATACTGTGGAGAATATATAATTGTTAAAAGAAATGCCATAACAGTGTAATAAAGAGCGATTAATATTGATAATCTTATGTACTTTCACCTCAGTTAACCTTAAAAAGTAGCATTCTAAAGTTCATCAGTATGTTGAGCAAACCAAATTAATTTCCGATGACCTCCAATACTCAGAACCAAAATTAACTGCATAATGTTGCAAGGTGAAAATGTCAAAGCATCGATTGTTTCAGTAGCATCAAAATTAACTGCAATTTTCCTTCTCATTTTTTTGCCAGACAATCTATAGAAACAGGCAAAAAAAGTAATTAATGGTAATTTTTTACATTAGTTGACATTGGGATTGAGACATGAAGTTTAGTGAGGTAGGTAGTACTCACCAAGTAAAGTAGTGTAGTAGTATTTACTAGAATTTTGTTTATTATTTGTTTAAAAATCAATATGATTGAGATACAGGCTCTTAGTTTTCTTAATCGGAGCAAATTCCGGTAGGTATGGCCCTGGCTTCAGCCTTCGGTCAGCTGTTCCCGCCAAACATCGTTTGTCCTAAAACATATCTTCGTAACATTATTCATATGTATCAGCCGGGGCATTACACAGACTCGAGTCTGTCATACATGTGCCTAACTAAACAATGTGGTCATCAATGCATATTTGGCAAGAACAGCTGAAGAAGGACTGCAGCCAGGGCCGTACCAACCAGAATTTCCTCCAATTAAGAAAACTTTAGGAGCCTGTATCTCAAGCTACATTGGTTTCCACATGGAATTAATACTACCACATGATTCTACATGGTGAGTACTACCTACCTGATTAAACTTAATGTCTCATTTCCAATGTCAACTAATGTAAAAAATGACCTAATTAATTACTACTTTTTAAAATACATTATTTAAAAGTTGNATACCATGAATATTCCTCCTCCAGCACCGCTACAAGTTCAAAATATTCCCCCTCCTTCTTCTATTCAATTAAATGAAATCCCAAAACCAAAACCGATTGATATTATTAATATTCCAACACCCACAGAAGTTGCTACAAATTTAGAAAATAGTATGTCTGATCCCGACTTTATAAAGAATATTCCGCCCCCAAACAAGTCAATACCACCTCCTAGCATTCAGGACACTACAATTAGTGCTAATATTTCTGTACCACCTCCAGACATTTCTAATCCTGGGCCTACTTGTATGCCCCCTCCAAACGTTTCATCACAAAATATCCCTCCTCCACCGTCTCTGGCTCTATTACCTCCGTCACCACAAAGCGTGCCTCCTCCTCTTCCCCAAAGTGTGTCGTCTCTTATTATTTCCGAAAACGTCGGCCAATCCGTTATGACACCACAGACAATTATAGTTCATTCAGTGCCACCTCCATCCCAAAATATTCAGTCTCTTCAACTGCTTTCTCCTTCGTCAACTATTCAGAACGTTTCCTCTCAGTTACCGTTACAGACGGTTTCTCAAACATTGCCTCCGACTCCCGTTATCCCTGTTACACTGACATTACAGTCGGGTACAGAAGTGTCGAATGCTACTGAAACTAACGTTATCATTTCTCAGCAGTTGTTACAAGGGAACCCGGGACAGATTAGCGTTGCCACTCCAAATTTAAATATACATTATCCTCCCCCTATTGTGAATAATAACATTCAGGGACTGCAACAAACTTTTATTACACAGCCACCTCCTATTACAAACCATACCATGCCACCTATGAATAATTCATCACAGATACTGGATTATATGATGATCATATAAGATTTGAAAATCTTTGTTTTATCTATGGTTATAGATAAAAAAGAGTTCATTATTATATTATTTTGCTAATTTATTTATCCGCTGTTATACTACCCTCAAAGCAAAGGTGTATGATTTGTGATCTGTGTATATGTGATAGAAATTGACAAAATAGCCTAAATTGCCGAACAATAATGTAATCGGTAATGCAAGTTGAAATGTATGGTACGTAAAAATATAATAAATTTGTAGTTATAAATAAGGAATTATATTGTTAAAAATGCTTTTCTCCAAAAAATGAGGAATGAACTACTCTATGTATTAGTGGCTTCCGTGTTTTACAAATAATAAACAACAATGTCAAAATAGTTATAGTAGGTAAATGTTAACGTGTGCTAATTACTGCATACTGGGTACTTAATTAATTCACTTTTATGCCTTTCGTAGTAAAAATTGCCTCAATCATAATTAGAAATGTCTAGAAAAGGAATTGTAGACGTTTTTCAAACCAAAACAACCAGAAATGATCGATATGCCCAGATGTCTCATCAGGAAAAACTTATTGAACAAAAGAAGAGGGAAATTCAAGCTAAAGTGGAACAGAAGAGAAAAAGTGGAAATTCCGAGAAAAGTGAAAAAAATAAGGAGTTAGTATCTTGATATCACTAAATTTGCTAAAAAAGTTCACATAAATTGTAAATGTTTTCAGTACTAAGTCATACACTAAGAGTTACAATCAATTTTCTAATGATGGATCGTTTATGGACCAATTTAAACAAATGAAGGACAAGAAGATTGATCAGAAACTAAAATCATTTAAATTTAGCCAAGAAAAATCTCACAGGTGTGTTATACCTAATATAGTCACCATTTGTGCTTAAAAAATGATTTTGAACTTGAATTTTTTGCAATTGTATTTTTAATTTGAACATTTAATTTTTTTATTTATTTCAGTGAAGATCGTAACAGAAACAACAGATGGTCACATCGCAGACGTTCTCCTTCTCCTATCTCATCCAGACATAAATTTTCTGACAAGTTTCAAAACAATGAACCTAAAATTAGTATATCAACGTCTTATACTAATTTCATATCACAAGCCAATTTTAATGTTCAAACTTCTCAGAGTATTATTACCCCAGAGAATGCTGTTGGCCAGCCTCTCCTAAAAAATGACCAGTCTTCTTCAAATGTTACATTTCCTCCCCCTACACAAACTTCCACAACGGTCATTTCTGCCCTGCCTCTTATGTTAAATGCTCCTCCACCTCCAATAATCCAACAAAATGCCGTATTGATGCAACAACCTGCTTTACCATCTACAGCTGTCATTACTTCTGAAATTCGAACTCCCACGATAATAACATCTTTAAGTTTGCCCCCTCCTACTTCAGCAATTGGACCCCAAAATGCTCCTGATTTGACTGGAGCAACATTACCAGTTTTGGGACCTGAAAACGCTTTAAATATTCCCACTCTTCGATCCATGACTTCTGTTGAATTGGCATCTATACCATCACCAAACCCTTTACAATTACAAAGTATTCCCCAACCTGAACCTATAAATACCATGAATATTCCTCCTCCAGCACCGCTACAAGTTCAAAATATTCCCCCTCCTTCTTCTATTCAATTAAATGAAATCCCAAAACCAAAACCGATTGATATTATTAATATTCCAACACCCACAGAAGTTGCTACAAATTTAGAAAATAGTATGTCTGATCCCGACTTTATAAAGAATATTCCGCCCCCAAACAAGTCAATACCACCTCCTAGCATTCAGGACACTACAATTAGTGCTAATATTTCTGTACCACCTCCAGACATTTCTAATCCTGGGCCTACTTGTATGCCCCCTCCAAACGTTTCATCACAAAATATCCCTCCTCCACCGTCTCTGGCTCTATTACCTCCGTCACCACAAAGCGTGCCTCCTCCTCTTCCCCAAAGTGTGTCGTCTCTTATTATTTCCGAAAACGTCGGCCAATCCGTTATGACACCACAGACAATTATAGTTCATTCAGTGCCACCTCCATCCCAAAATATTCAGTCTCTTCAACTGCTTTCTCCTTCGTCAACTATTCAGAACGTTTCCTCTCAGTTACCGTTACAGACGGTTTCTCAAACATTGCCTCCGACTCCCGTTATCCCTGTTACACTGACATTACAGTCGGGTACAGAAGTGTCGAATGCTACTGAAACTAACGTTATCATTTCTCAGCAGTTGTTACAAGGGAACCCGGGACAGATTAGCGTTGCCACTCCAAATTTAAATATACATTATCCTCCCCCTATTGTGAATAATAACATTCAGGGACTGCAACAAACTTTTATTACACAGCCACCTCCTATTACAAACCATACCATGCCACCTATGAATATACCGCCACCAGCATCTATTCCGAATTCCGCACCCCCTCAGGAGATTAAATCTCTCCAAGCAGGTAAACAATTTTATATACTTTTAAATAATTATTGTCACTTATTAAATTGAAGTGTTATTATGCGTTAAAAATATTTAATTCTATAGTAGAAATCGGAACTAAATAAGGTTTAACGCCACTCTGGGAAATTAATTTATTATATGGGTTTTTGTTATAAAAAGTATGTTTATTCTTTTGATTACACTTTACTATAAAAAAGTTCTTGTAACTAGTGTAAGAAGTGTATTCTTTAGAATAATTCACTTTATTTCTTTAGGTATCTAGGCATTCGAGAAAGACATTTTATGCTGCTTTTGATTCTCTTACTTTTTTATTATCTTGCAGGGTTGGCTTATTTCAATTCAAATCTCAATTGATATATTGTTTTTCATTCTCCAATAAATATCAAACACAAGAAAATTTGAACATATTGTTACATTAATAAATAATAAACTATGTAAGTCATAATTATTTGCCACATTTACCCATTTTTTTTCCCCAGTATATCGTACATACGTACACTTGATAGTGATAATGTCTTTTGATAAATTAATAATAATTTCATTTTATAACGCTATTGAGCCAACCCTGTTATATTTTGGGGTTGTTAGTGACGGTTTGTGAAGTGTATTCCTCAGGTACGGCCGAATACGAGGCAATGGTGTCACTGGGGCGAATGGTAGCCCAATGTGGACCCGGCATCGAGGACATTGTGCGTCAGCGCAAGCAACAAGATCCCCATCTTTGGTAGGAAGGGATTAAGCGTTTGAAAACAATATCTTTTAGAGCAGCCACTCTTAAAACTTTCTTTTTTCTATTAAAGCCAAAAAAGCATTCAAAACATTAAAAAATGAACACTCCTCTTATTTAAAGGCATATTTATATCCTTTTTTGTAAAAGACAACACTGTTTTCTTTGAATGATTGCATTATCGTTATACATAATAAACATATTTTTCCTCCTTTCAGAAACAGCAATCGAGTTCGTTTTTCAAGGAACAAAACCGCGTTTTTAATAGCAAAAAGTAGTGTCATGTTATCCAAATATCAGTTCTCTTTTTTTATTATTTTGTACATCCAGATTTTTTGCTTTTTCATTTCAACCACTGTACATAGGGTAAATTAATTTAGCTTTTTAGCTGTACACGTAACCAGTTAAAAACTAATTTAAAGTAAGAAAAATACAAATAAAAAAAATATTGAGTTGCAAGTGTTTAAGTGGAAATTTAAAAATTTCAAAAAGAAAAAATGTAATACTTGGATATTTACGTTTAATAGGCCTTTAAAGAATAGTAGTGGTGAAATTGTTAGATGTTACATTAAAGATATTAAAAAAAAAAACGACTAGATTTGGCCAAATTTAAGTTCATTAAGGTGGGACTCGGACACAAAAGCAAACACATTACTAGCAGTTTGATTTAGGCCCAATTGTTTGCATTATTTTGAATCTTTTAGGTTTTTATTTCATAAAGAGTCCGCGCCTTATCGGCAGTATCAACAATTAGTCGAACAGTTCAGTGTGGAGACAGAAAGGGAGAAAAAAGAATTTAGAAATGCCCAGCAAAACGAAAACAATTTGATGAAAGGGGTACTTATATCTTTATTTATTAAACGTTTCTGTTTTATCGCAACAAACATTAATCAATATATTTTTAATAGGAAAATTCAGATTTAAATGAAAAGGATAATGATCAGGACTCAGGGGCAGGTAAAAGAAGGAGACGGAGTCGTTGGGGAGATAAAGATCAAAAGATGACCCTCCCCACAATGATGATGGTAGGCAATTCAAATGCCTCCGTCACTCCCACCTCTATTCCTATAAATATCGCAATTAATCCTGTCCTTAATGTTCTGCCACCAGTTCCAGTCGTGTGTCCTCAAAAATCTCAAGGTAGTTACTTATTTACTTTATATTTTAATAATTATTATGGTGGACTTTTTAAATTGTTGTATTAAAAAAAATAAAATGCTACTCTATTTTTAAGGACCCGTTTTACTTACGTCTTTAACCAGAAACGATCCAGCTTTTATTCAGTACGTTAAACAAACATATGGGTCTGTTGATTTAACTGAAGAAGACTGGAAAAAAGCTGAAGACAATTTCAAAGTTAGTCTTTTATATCAAGAGATGTTAAAGAAGAAACAGGAAGCTGAACGATTGGCCAAAACAGGTAAACATAAATATGACTACGATTCAGATGAAGAAACAGATGGAGGTACTTGGGAGCACAAACTTCGAGAGAAAGTAATATCTTTATTCTGAAGCCAAAGTACGAAAACACACATTTGGCTGTTTTCTTTTTTTTAATTGTTAGGAAATGCAAAAAACTCAAACTTGGGCTGTAGAATTAACGAAAAATGCAGAGGGGAAGCACCACATTGGCGACTTTTTACCTCCAGAAGAATTGCAGAAATTTTTAGATAAAAAAGGAAAAGGACCAAATGATGGTTCCGACTACAAGGATTTTAAAATTAAGGAAGACAATATCGGTTTTAAAATGTTGCAAAAACTTGGCTGGTCCGAGGGCCAAGGACTTGGAGCAACAGCTTCAGGAATAGTGGAACCAGTCAATAAGTATTAGTTCTTTTTTTACAAAATGTTGCATTTAATACTGCCGTATTTTTACAGGGCTCTCGTAAGAGATCAAAATCAAGGATTAGGTTTAGCATCATCTGCAGTGGAAGAAAATGACGATGAATATGAATCGTATCGGAAAAGGATGATGTTGGCTTACAGGTTTAGACCAAACCCTTTGGTGAGAAATTTCTCTTATAAACATACCAATTAGTAGTTTAAATTGATTATTATTTGCAGAACAATCCTCGGCGACCATATTATTAACTTAACAGTGTACAATTAGATTATTATTGTAAATATTTGTATTGTACCTTTTTCAATTCTTTAGTTTGCCTGTGTGGAAGTTTATAGAATTATATAAATAAATGCTTCCTTTTTATAAAATTTTTGTTCTTAAATTAAATAATATTTATGATTACGTAACAAACCTTTTTACGTTTGTACGCTAATAACGCTCTTCTTCCTTTCTGCCTCAAATGGAACCTGGCCCTTCTTAGAGTGAGCTCTGCGATTGGCATCCTTTCTCTTAATTTTGTCTTTCATCATTCTGAGTTCCCGCTGAGCATTGTAGACGTGTTTTGGAACTTGACGATGACGTGCTATGCGCTTAATTTGAGGATGGCTAGCATATTTTTCTTTTAAAACTTCTGAATAATTGAGAGCAACTCTTTCACGAGGTTTCAACTAGAAATAAAAATTAAGTAATGAAGTAAGTAATAGCTTTTGACCAATTTTTGGTGCAATAATAAATAAATCATTTACCACTCCAAGTTTTTCTGATGCTTTTGTCTTCCAAATTCGAATGTTCATTTCATCAGAACTACTTAAAATATATTTATTGTCAAGTGACCACTTAATGCAGGTCAGTCTCTGCATTCTCTTTGTATGATACACATCTCTAGAGTGGCCTTTGCTGGTTTCAAATATTCTTATAGTTTTATCATAACTCCCGCTAACAAACTCTTTACCAGTTGGTGAATAATCTAAATCTATCACTGCTGACACATGATCCATATGAACATTTATGGGTCGACGTAGATTTCGTGTATCAAACGAATATAAACTAAAAAAAAGGAATATACATTCAAAGTGATGTAAAAGGCAGTATATTTACTTGTAGTCTTCATTTGCTGCAGTAAATACAAAAGCTTCTAATGGATTCCATGCTACAGAATTTGTTTTCATTTTCATTACAACTTTATGTACAGGCCCTACATCCCGAATGTCATACAAAATTATACTTGAGTCACTACAGCAGGCAGAAAGTACATGTGTTTCGATTGGATTAAATTTAACATCATGTAAACTGCTAACACCCCATTTAAATTTCTTTATAGATTCATTTCTTGTGTCTTCCCATAATTGACATATTTCCCCACATGTTGCAAAAATCGATTGCTTGTAGTGATGGGTGATACTTGTCAACACCGTTTTATTAGGGATGGTCTTTATAGGAATGTCATCTTTTTCATCCCAACTGTTATCAGTTTTCCAAGTTTTTATGAGTTTATCATCACCAATAGTTATGAAATTATTACCAGTGTTGGTAAATGTAATACCCCTTACAACACCATTATGAGCAACAAAATCTTTCAAACACATCTGTTGGGGCACATCCCACATTCGTATCTCTCCATCGTAAGCCCCACTAATAAGGAAAGAGAGCATCTGGGGATGTTTTCCCATGCATGATATGCCATCACGATGACCATCTAAACTGGCAACAAAAGGCTTAGCAAAAACCCGTTCTAATTTGACAGCATTTAATGCTCGTACGTATTCTCGTGCTGCTTCAAAAGGATGCAAACTGGGATCAAAATTCCTTGGTACTATAAATTAACATACTTTCTCCATGCGGTCTCTAATAAATTGAAATTAATTTACCTTTGTGAATATTCCGCTTTGTTTCTCGTAAATAATCATCGGGATTTCTGTTTATCACTTTAACTTTCATTTTTATTGATTGAATTATGAAAATTATTTACGAATGATGAACGAAAATATTACGAAAACGTCGAAAAGCATTTAAAAATTATTTTTTTAAATTTGGCATCTTAACCTTTTCATCACAATTTAAATTGGCATTAACAATAAATACGGTTTTGATTTATGCCTTGGCCATAGACCTCGACTAGTGCATACTATAGATAAGTGCATGATCATAGATAATTTGTGCGAAGCTGGCATCCGATNCTCAATAAGTATTCGGACTGTGTCGCAAAATCCACATTCGAAGTAGGCAAAACCGATGTGACAGAAATGAAATTAGTTCTTAAAACAAGCGAACCAATTGTCAAACGACCCCGGCGATATTCTGAAATTGAAAGGGAGGCAATTAGGGAATTAGTAAACGAATTATTGCAATACAACATTATTCGTGAGTCGAACTCACCATATGCTAGCCAAGTTTCATTAACCAAAAAGAAAAATGGAGAATATCGGTTATGCATTGATTATCGTGCATTAAACGATATAACGGTCAAAAATAAGTACCCCCTGCCTTTAATAGAAACCCAACTCGATAGACTCAATGGATTCAAGTATTTCACAACTTTAGATTTAGCGTCGGGCTATTATCAAATTAAAATGGCACTTGAGTCTGTGCCTGCTACCGCCTTCATAACGCAAGACGGTCATTATGAATTCTTGCGTCTTCCTTTTGGACTTACAAATGCCCCCTCGGTCTTTCAACATATGATTAACACCGTCCTAGGAAACTTACGCTTCACGAAAGTAATTGTGTATCTAGACGATATTTTAATCCCCAGTAACACCATTAATGAATCCCTTGAAATTTTACAAGAGGTTTTAGAACGTTTTAGGAAACACGGGTTAACCCTTAAATTGTCTAAATGTTTCTTCCTTAAAACTAAAATTGAGTTTTTGGGCTACGAAATCTCCAACTCTACTATACGCCCTATAGACACAAAGGTTGATGCGGTCCAAAAGTTCCCAACCCCTACAAATGTTCATAATGTCCGTCAATTTTTGGGTTTGACGGGATATTTTAGGAAATTCATCCATAACTACGCCCAGGTGGCCCGACCATTAAGCCTACTCTTGCATAAGGATGTTCCCTGGAAGTGGGACGAAGGTCAAGTAACTGCGTTTGAACGCTTAAAACAACAATTGTCAAAAAAACCAATTTTAAGAATTTTTGATCCAAGTTTAGAATGTCAGTTATTCACGGATGCTAGCCAAGTGGGTATTGCCGGAATTCTTATTCAAATTGAAAACAAAAAGAAACATACAATAGCATATTTTAGTAGACAAACTACCCCAACAGAACAGCGATATCATTCCTTTGAACTCGAGACCTTGGCTATAGTGGCATCAGTTGAGAGATTCCGACATTACTTATACGGCAGGAAGTTTACTGTTGTGACTGATTGTGCGGCCGTTAAAAGTACTTTTAAAAAGAACGAATTAAACCCGAGAATAGCGCGATGGGTTATGCAATTAAGCGAATACGACTATGAAATACAACATCGCTCTAATATGCATATGCGTCATGTCGACTGTCTAAGTCGTAACCCTCCCCAAACTAAATTACAAGTAAATACAATAAACATAACCGAAAGCGACTGGCTGTTAGCAGCCCAGCAACATGATAAACAAATCCAAACACTCAAAACTACTTTGATGACTGGCGAGTCACACAAACACAAAAATATTTTCAACAGTTTTGCTTTAAAAGGGGGAATAGTTTATAAAATCACGAACACTGGCCTTAAGTGGGTGGTACCTGACGTGGCACGATATCAGGTTTTAAAATTGTGCCACGATGACATAGGGCACTTTGCATACGAAAAAACATTCGAATTTATTTCGTCCAAATACTGGTTTAAGCATATGCGCCGCTTTGTCAAAAAGTACGTCAAAAATTGTATGCATTGTTTATACTACAAATCAATTTCGGGATCTAAACCGGGATATTTGAATCCCATTCCTAAAGTCGGTCGGCCCTTTCATACTATCCACATTGACCACCTAGGACCCTTTATCAAGACCAAGCATGGAAATACCCACATTTTTGCTGTTATAGACGCATTTACAAAATTTATATTAATTTTCCCAGTAAAAAACACTAAAACTAAACACGCATTAAAATACCTAAGTGAGGTAATTAAGATTTTTGGGGTTCCCCGTCGGGTGATTAGCGACCGAGGGACGGCATTCACATCAAAGTCGTTCCAAAAATTCTGTCGGAAACGAGGAATGAGACATTACCTTAACGCCGTCGCGTTACCTAGAGGCAACGGTCAAATCGAAAGATATAATCGCACCTTACTTAACTCCTTGGCAACCATGGGTGCCGATGTCGATGACGACAGCTGGGACGAAAATATCAATAATATTCAATTAGGTTTAAATGGCACTATAAACAAAACGACTGGTTTCTCTCCGAGCGAAGCCCTTTTAGGATATCGTGTTGTCCACAACGCAATATTGGAAACGGATGAACAACGAGAAATCGACGTAACCGCTCTAAGAAAGGAAATCATTACCAACACCGAAAAGAACCAACAGTTGCAAAAACAGTACTTTGACGCAAAACGTGTCGGTCCGATTCAGTATTCATTGGGAGATTTGGTCCTGATAAAACTCACATCCACCCCAAGTACTGGCACAAGTCAAAAATTGTTACCTAAGTGGCGCGGCCCCTTCCGCGTAACTCGAATCCTAGGAAAAGACCGCTACGAAGTACGTGATATTCCTGGAATGGCTCGATCACGGACACCGTATCAAGGGGTGTCGGGGATCGAAAACATGAGACCGTGGATTACTTTTGTAAACGACAACGACAGGTAATTTAGCGATAAGACGAGCCGAAAGTCTCGAAGTGGGGTCGTGGTAGGTGACACAGGTAGAGGAGATGTCGATTCTCTCCGTCCCTGTTGGCCACCTACGTTGACACACCTCCAACGAAGTGCTGCAGGGTTGAGGTGGGCTCAAAGCTCATTGTCCCCGACGCACGCTTCGGAGGCGGCTCATAAGGGTACCCATAGATTTAGATATACATTAAGGTATTGATGTTAAGAAGCATCTTAACTCTAACTTATTGTAATGCCGATTAAGTTAATCCAAAAAAAAAAAAAAAAGAAACAACGGGGACGCCCGTTTCTGTGTTATGAGCTCTGTGGTAACTTTTCAATTTCCCCGTTCCTTGCATAATCACACGAAACCTTTCGAAAAGTGATATATTTTCTTTTCGCAGACATGTAGACGCTTGTGGACATTCCAGTCGTAGGGACACTCCTGGGGTCAGGAAGGGCCGAATGTAAGAACCTATTTCTGCCTTGGAGTTCCTCTGGCTGTTCGTGACCACGTCATTGTTTATATTCTGCGGGACTACTATTCCTTGCCGGAGAGCGGTGTTTTGTTTATAATTTAGTTTACTATTTAGTCTATGAATATATGTATGGTATATACCTATGTATATACCAAAAGGGAAAAGAGGCATTCTTTCTTGGTAGTTGAGCGAGTTAAGTGGTATTGCTCTTTGACTGTGCCGAATTGTACACCATAAGTGAAAAGAGTGTATTAAATATATTTTTAAGCAAAAGTCGTAATTCTACTCCTTTCAAAATTATCCAGATATCAAATAATGGCAGCAATGAGTTTATTAATCAATGCAGTATTTAATTGTACACGTAAACGATTAGAAAATCCGTTGATGTATCTTCTGGACGGTCGATCCTTGTTAACACAGATAAAATGTACAAGTAGGGAATTACGAATAGAAATTTCGAAATACGTAACAGGCCACTAGGTCCTGAAGCCTAACGTGGCGCGTGATCTTCCTTTAAACGTACAATTGGAAATAAAAATTTCAGCTGTATTTGTTTAAACACAGGCCATTTAAACAATAAAATGTTCCTTGTTTTACATATAATTCACAATAACTGTGATATATCGTGGTTGTTTAGAAAAAAATGTTTATGTTTAATACTTGGACTGTAACATTGTTTTATATTTTCAACACACTGTTGATAAATTCAAAACTACTATACAATAGACAACGCGTATGCAGTGTTAGGAATTTATTACGAACAGATCATTAGCAATGGTTGAGTGTACCGAAAATTCGAACTGTAATTCCACACAAAAGAAAAAAAGTGCGGATGTTGATAGTTCTTTGCGAATGGCCGGTAAGAATATTTACCATACGTAGACATTTTACTGTTTACGGAAATCGATGTTTTGAAACAAAAAATTACATAATAGGTCATTTATTTACTTTTTTTTTTTGTTAATTTTTGCATTAAAATTATATTTTACTTTCGATTTTCGGCAATCTAAACCGAACAGAACAGAGTAATTATTGTAAAACGTTCGAAGGCAAATAATTTTTTATTTTTTCAGGGTACGGCTCCTTTCATTACGAATTTTTGGTAATTTGTGCCTGTTGTATATTATCAGCGGGTTTTCAAAATGGTCTGTCTGCATATTTGCTGCCAGCTGCTCAGTGCGAATTAGGTTTAAATTACGCTGACATAGGATTTACTAACGCGGCATTTTTAGTTGGCGGTACAAGTAGTGCCCTTTTTTGGGGCATTATTGCCGATGTAACGGGGCGCAAACGGGTCCTTTTTATAACGCTCATGCTGGACTTTTTTGCCAATGTCGCGTGCTGTTTCGTGCAAAATGTTGTCGAGTTATCCCTTTGCCGATTTTTGAGCGGTTTCATAATAGGAGCCCCTGCGAGTCTTATATTCACATTTATGGCGGAATTTCACGCCCCAGAAAACCGAGCAAAAGTGATATGCTTCTCCGGAGTATTTTTTACCGTTTCATGGCTAATTTTGCCCATTATTGCGTGGTTAGTTCTGTCTTTTCCTTTTAACTTTCGATTATCTTCAACTTTAACTATCACGTCGTGGAGATTTTTAATTTTCGTTATATCATTATCGGATTTAATATCCGCGGTTTGGTTGCTAAGGCTCCCCGAAAGTCCCGATTTTTTGGTCACGAAAGGGAAAACGAAAAAAGCATTGGAAATAATTAAAAAAATCTATTCGAGAAATACTGGAGAAAAAAAGGAGAATTTTGCAATCGGGGACATTCGAGTTCCTATTAGAGTAGACAGCGACGATCCAAAAGAGCATAAACAGGGTAAAGTTATCAGGATCTTTAAGTGTATTTATTCTCAAATTAAAATCGTTTTTGAAAAGCCGCTTATAGTAAATAGTGTACTTATGAGTACCATTATGTTTGGAAATATGTATGGGTAAGTATTTTATATCAATATACTTGCATAACTTTGTTAAATCAGGTTCGCAAAATTAAAAATGTTTTGCTAAGCGTGTATGATTTATGTTAATGTAGGAATTTTCGCCTTTGTATACCTGTGTACAATTAATTTCGAAACGATTACAGTACAGTAGAGTATGTGAAAGGTGCAAGACTAAAGCTCTCTAGCAATTAAAGCGGTGAAAAATTTTTGATTTATCCCTTTACATAATACAACACCGACGTCCTGCTTCAAAGTGCTAAAGCTTCTTCAGGGAAGATTGCGAAAGTCAGATTATAAAACAGTAACTCAGAGATGCAGAAATTCTGTACATTAAATAATAATCTACTTATTAAGTTTCATCCGCTCTTATACTTTTAGTGTGTAAATAACTAACACTAATAAATTAATTAACACCCCCGTGATAACTTAGATATTATTAGATTGAGTCCTATTAATTTATAGGGTTGTTCGGAAAGTCATTTCGTTTTTTTTTTTTTGTGGAAATGAAAGACAGTTTTCGTTATATATATTGAACGTTCTGGTCCAACACCTTTTGCCATCTTTCTAGTAGTAGCATAATTCCACGCTCATAAAATTTTTGGTCTTTGCTGGCAAAAAACTGATCGAGGGGGTTTTCGACCTCCTCATTTGACGTGAAGGTTTTACCGTCTAAAAAATTTTGGAGTGATCGGAACAAATAATAATCCGATGGTGCCAGGTGTGGAGAATATGGTGGGTGTAGCACTGTATCCCATTCAAGCTGTAAAAGCTTTTGCCGAGTGATCAAACTTGTGTGAGGTCTCGCGTTGTCTTGGTGAAACACTACACCTTTCCTGTTGATTAGTTCTGACCTTTTCTGTTGAAGTGCATCNTGGTTTTGTGGATTCGTGTAAAACCCTTTGTATATCTATTATCTATGGTGTAAAACTGACACCCAATATAAATAATCCATTGATTCAAATTTTTAAATAAATTGTGCGTCGTTTGCGGGTTTTAAGTATATAAATATCATAATTGTACGTCCATTAGTTCTGTTAAAAAAAAGGAAATTTGTTTTGGGTGCAGATGGAAATTAAATGTCAATTTATTCAAAAACTACTGAAGCCAATTAATTGCGCATCATTTGTACTTGAAGACTGATCTAATACGATCTAATATGGTAAGCGGAATTTATATTTATATTATTTATTAGTAATAATTACATACATTTAATTTTTCATTGATATTACTAATACGCGTGCGCCATTACTGAATCATAGATAATAAAATAATCATAGTAATGCCATTGAAAAATTCAATATCATTTGTAATTATTACTAGTAAATAATATAAAAATAAACTCCATTTACCATAATGGTTCAATCTTCGAGCACAAATGACACTCAATCAATTGGCTTCAATTAAATTATCACATAGTAGTTTTTCAATAAATTGACATTAAATTTCCACATGCACTCGAAACAATTTTCCTTTTTTTATTATAGAAATAATGGACGCACAATTATGATACTTACATATTTATAATACGCAAACGACGCACAATTTATTGGAAAAGTTTAAATTAGAAGATTATTTATAACGGGTGCTAGATTCACACGACTTCATAGATAAGGTGCATGACTGATGGTTTTGGTAGTGGTTACCAATCAGTTAATGTATTTTAATCATAATTATATTGCTTAAATTAGTTCTTTTAATTAATGCAATTTAAACTTGAATCTGCAATATATTAAATTTACTTTTATGTGAATTCATAAAAGGTATTCTAAAAAATGCAGTTTTCATTATAAATTACTCATCTCAATCGAGAATATGCAACCTATCACACAAAATATACTATTATTAGACGTCACTAACGATTGTGGTAGGATATAGTAAATAGGCTTTTTTTTTGGTTGATAGGTATTGAAAGCTGGCATCTGGGGTAAATATCGTTTTTAAGAAATTTTAAAGATATATTGTAAAATTGATAAAAGCCTTTACGCATTTTTATTTGAAGCTGTTGAAAACGTATTAAGTTACTAATTACGAATGTTTAATTAATTTTTGCTGTAAGCTATTATTTTAATGCTGCGAATAATATATCCATGAACATACAAAACCTTTATTAAAAAAAATTTTGGCGAAGGCTAAAATTGAGCCATAATACCAATTTATCGAAGTAGATTTATGAATTTTCATTTTTAACTTATACATAGATATTTTTTTAGGTAGGTGCAGTTAAGCTTGCGAATTTTACTTTTTATTTTACAATTAAACCGACAACCCAACATAACGTAAACATTACAACTTTAATAATGTAATCACAAAGTTGGAAATCGTTTTTTCTAACGAAAATAGTTATTTATGTGAAAATCAATATTATCCTTGAACAAATTACTGAATATTACCCAGATATAGGTAATCACTTAGGAAAATTTTTAAAGGCAACTTTAATTTGGTTGAAAACCATATTTTCGAACAAACCACAAAATATTACGTAGTAGTAACTAACTAATTAATAATATTTTTAAAGATATCTTCTTGTAAAATTTGGTTGAAAACCCTTATAAAATTTTATGAGATTAAATTATTATTGTAAGTTCCTAATTTTGTATCGTTAAGATTTTGATTTTTAGAGAGAGATAGCTTTAAATAAAATGGCAGCGGTACTGACAGATCAGTACTGTATGAAAATAAATAAAAGTAAAACTAAAATACTGGTATGCAAGGGAAGAAAAAGTAGGGAAAGAGCGAA
>NW_020439033.1:1291310-1292976 GCF_000699045.2 Agrilus planipennis | reverse complement strand
AAGAGAATGTATTGTTAATAAATGTTGTAATAATAAAATATAATGGATCTGCATTATAATTTACTAAGAAAAAAGAACAATAAACTAGCAGCTATAAAAATTTATGTTTTTTACTTTCACCGTTTCATTAGCGCTTTAAAAATTGCAAGTTGGCAACTTGTGTTACTTTTAAAATATGTAGTTTATTTCAACACTTTATAATTTAAAGACGATATAACATATAATTATTATACACACAAATATTAATTTTACGCCATTTATAAGTTAAGTAGCTAATACATACACGGATGCTTATAAAACTATAAGTACCTTAAAAACCTTTTAAAACTCACTTAACTGTTGATCCTTTATTTGTTGATTTGACAGGAAGTGAGAGGGATAAAACGATGAGTACTGTAAAAAATTATGTCGGTTATTGTATGTACGTTTGTGTCTCTCTAGAGTTTTTGTTTTCGATAGTTTTATGCTATTTAATAACTCACTATAAAACATTTCCGACCTATCTATTTCTATAAATGAATAAATTTATTTTAAACAAACTTACGATGTATTTACCAGTTGTGCCAAACTTTGGTATGAGGGAACATTCTAGGACAGGGATGGCGAACCAATGGCACGCGTGCCATTAGTAGCACGCAACACAATGTTTTGGGCACGTCACGTCAAATAATTTAAACGTATAAGGCATAAATAAAACAATTATCGTAATGATAGATGCCATTCGCGCTTTTGTGGCTACATCGCCAGTTTTCAGGAACGACATAATCACAAGAAACTACAAGTATTTTTCCAATTTGAAAAAATATAACAACAATTTAGAAATACATGAGAAACCAGACGAAGGCCAAGTTACTGAAAAATTTGTTTCTGTGATTGATTCTTTAACAAAGGAATTTTCAGAAACCGTTTGACTGATGACTTCAGTTCAGCATGCATTCTGGTAAAAGTAACATCTTACAGCCCTAACATAAATTATTTGTCATCTAATCTGCAACAACAGAAGTCACACTAATTTTACTCTAATTTTAATTACACGCAAAATTTAGACACTGCAAAATGTTTCTACTTTTTTGTAGTAAATAAAGAATTTTGAACTGATATTATTTATTATTATTATATTCGCAATAATCACAGAGACAAAGTTATTTGATAGCACGTCTATAATAATATAAACTTTTCTTTATAAAAATGGCACGCCGATACGTAAAGGTTCGCCATCCCTGTTCTAAGATTTCGAACAAGATGATCTCGTTCTTTAAAAAAAGTTATTGTATTTTATTACCACATGTTTTTGGACTGATCTAATGACCTAAGTTGTGGCGCAAAGTCTATCATGAGTGGAGCGGAAGAACTTCTTCGGTTATTTTTAGGAATTTTGGAATGGGTGGGCGGTGATGGCTAGGGAGAGAAAGACCAAATGGACGAGATGAAATTCGTAGAAGAATGAAGAGTTGTCTGTGCGAATAAGCAGGATAGTCGGGAAAATTGTGAAGTTTATAAGATGTAAGAATCATCATGTATTTTGACGTGACAACGTCTTATAATTCGATGGAGCCGGCTGCACGCACGAAAAAACATGACTCATGCGGCGTTACCTCGCTCTGAGGCGTTCCATTTAAGGCTTGAAGTGCAAGCGAGAGCGCGGAACGAGCGACAAAGAGGCACA
>NW_020439033.1:1267973-1289360 GCF_000699045.2 Agrilus planipennis | reverse complement strand
TCCTACTTGAGTGAGCGATGCGTCCGCGTGGACAGCTGCTATACAATAATACATTTCCATTTACCTCCACCTCTATATCCATACAAAATATCTATCAAACAAATAAAATTAAAATTTTCTTTTGAAAAATGAAACCATTCCATCAGTATTTTCTTATGACGTTGTCACGTTCAATTATCGTCAGTAAACCGACTTTACAGACAACCGATTTTTTTTTTGTTGGAATTTCGCGTAGTTTTTCGGTTCTACTTAATTTGAGGGTTAAAAGACGAAGAGTTGCGAGTGATATTATAACAATTATTTTTGTCACACCATTTAGCCCATTATACTCCTTAGTAAGATATTGCTCTACCTCAAAACTTGCTAGTATCATTTTGTTAGCTTTTAAAAAAGAAAGGAAATTTGAAGAGCGTTACTTACGTGCGAAAACAGCTGTGAATATAACAAAGGCGTAATCGCAAAGCTGGTAGAATATTGGTCCAATTACGTGGGAACCAGTGACTGCTCCAAGACGTCCAAACATAAGAGAAATGGCTAAAGCTGTAGCACGTACTCGAGTAGAATAAAGATCCACCAAAATAGCATTTATGACACCAATACAGGTAGATGACACCAGTACGACACTCGTCAAACTTTTTATTATCGACGATCCGATGATGTATTGAGCGGTTATACCTGACGCTGTGCTAATTGTCAAAATCGAAACTAGCAAGTTCTTTTTGCCGACGAAGTTGATTGCTAATCCTATTAGAAGATAAACACCAACCAAGGCGGAGCCTGTTATAATAGCCGTTGAAAATACATCTGTGTCAATGCTATCCGAACAAGTGGTACTATTCTAAAAATGTAAAAAAAAAACTATTTTCGTAATTTTCCTTTCAATTTATTTTTTAACCTGAGTTTCTCTACGAGGTTGATAAGAGGGCTGAACTATGGCATCGCAAATTGTAATGTTTGTTCTACCATTTTCCTGTTCATAAGTTGATAATTTATTCAGAATTTCTGGATACCACATATTTAATCCAGAAGATCTAAAAAGAATCCGGGAAGAAAGTATTTTATTAGTTTTGTGAAGTTTTCCTAATGAATGTGTAAACAAGTTTAAAAATGTAGATAAACATTTTGTACTATCCAAGGTAAGCCAACGGTACTCTTCCACTAGATACAATAAAGTATTACAATGTTAGTTTGAACAAAATATAAATTTCAGTAATTTTTTAGTTTTCCGTTGATTTGTCAGATTGAGATCGATAAAATCTGGTGGTTAATTTACATTTAGTTTTCTTATTACACTTGTTGAAATATATAAACATTTACTCACAGGGCAAACGTTCCAAATTGTAAAATGCAGACTGTGATTGTTCTTACAATATACTTCTTGCTAAAAATTGCTACCGTCTGTGAGAAAAAGTTGTTTAAAAAGTTTGGCTTGGACTTTTCCGGTTCAGTTGGGCCATCTGATTGTTCCCAAAAAACACCCACAATTGGAAAATCCTTTTTTCTCCTATTAACACAATACATTTTTCGTAACACATCTAAAGTTTCCCTTTTCTTTCCTTTGCTCATTAAAAATTTTGGGCTTTCGGGAAACAGCAACAGTGCCAGACCAAATATAAGGCTTGATAAACCGTAACAAAAGACCAATAATCTCCAAGGACGAAACGTCGTTCCAATGAGCGATATTTCAAATCGCCACTCCGAGGGCAAAATAATCCAAGCCAATCCGCTAAGTAATATATTTCCCATTGCTACAAAGGTCGAAATCCAAGCAATGACCGTAGCTCTGTGATAATTGTCTTGGAATTCTCCTGCGTATGCGTACACTGTGGAAGAAGCACCACTTATTCTATAAAGAAATTAGGTGCATGACAGTAAAAAAGAACGCTTAAGTATTTGGTGATACAGTTGTGGAATAAATGGGAATTAATGAAATAACTTATCATAATTCAGAATCATTGTGCATGAATTGACCAGTTCAGAAACCAAAATATTAGGGGCATTTTCGATATGAATACATGTAAGTTTGAACGTGCCGCCAAACTTAGTCATCTAACTCCATCTAGGAGACAGTTAGTGACTTGACTTGGAAGGAGTGTGAGTGTGAGGAACTAGGCCACGCGTATAAAGGGTGTGAATTAAATATTGCTAATTTAGGTTAATGACAATTGTATTGAATCAGGTTGGTTAATTAGTTATAAGCACTTTGTAAATAGTTTATTAGCATCAGCTAATCTGTAATTATGTTTTGTTATTACAGTTGTTTTACTGCATCAAGCATTGTTTGATTTCATAACCTTAAAATCTCCACCCCTCATTAAGTTACTGATTTCGTAACTTACATACATAATACAAGTTTGGCATGAAAAATGAGGTGAAGAGTCTCACAACTTCAATCGACATGATTTAGGTCCATTTAAATATGATTAGCAACCGAATACGAAAGACGACGGGAATAAAAAACAAGCATTCGAAGGAGGAATAAGCTTTCTCGTATACTTCACTCTCAACAGCCCACTAAAATGATGGTCTGTTCCACAGTTTCGCCGATCTAGATTACACCGTGGTGCAAATTGATGGATATGGGTAAGGCAAAAGGCCTTAAGAACGTGAGACTATTACTGCTTTGGCATTTGCCTGGTTTAGTTTAAAGTTATTGCCAAATACAAAATTTTTTTGTTGAAATGGGATTTTGAACTTTGGGTTATGCTAAGTAATTGAAATTGACAACTATTGGGTTGTTCGGAAAGTCATTTCGTTTTTTCCCGACAGAGGATTTAATTGTATTCTTTTGCACCCAACTTCACATTTAAGCCGTATAATTTTTATATGCTTTGAGAGCTCATATAGCAAGGCTTGTGTGTGAAAAATTCCAATTAATTCTATGCAGTAGTTTTTGGTTGGTGCCCTTTTAAATATGGAGAGCGATAAGCAGCATTTTCGACATATCTTACTGTTTTACTACAGAAAGGGTAGAAATGCTGTTCAAGCCAAAAAGAAATTGACTGATGTGTATGGAGAAGATGTGGCTTATCGCGCTAAATTTCGATCCGGCAATTTTGATGTCGAAGATGCACCACGTTCGGGAAGGCCGGTTGAAGCTGATAAAGACGCGATAAAGGCATTAGTTGATGTGAACCGGCGTGAGATCGGGTTGAGGTTAAATTTAACAAATTCAACAGTTTATGACCACTTGAAAGGCCTGGGATTATCCTCGAAGCTCGATGTATGGGTTCCCCATGTTTTCACAGAGAGAAATCTGTGTCGCCGCAATGACGTGTGCGATTCGCTTCTCAAACGTCACGAAAATGATCCGTTTTTGAAGCGCATCATCACTGGGGAGGAAAAATGGGTTGAATACAACAACGTCAAACGCAAGAGGTCATGGAGCAAAAAAGATGAACCGGCTCAAACCATTTCCAAAGCCGATATTCACCAAAAAAAGGTGATGCTGTCTGTTTGGTGGGATTTTAAAGGAATCGTTTTTTTTTTAGCTTTTATTGGATAACACAACGATTAATTCGGAAGTCTACTGTCATCAGCTGGACAAACTGAATGATGCACTTCAACAGAAAAGGTCAGAACTAATCAACAGGAAAGGTGTAGTGTTTCACCAAGACAACGCGAGACCTCACACAAGTTTGATCACTCGGCAAAAGCTTTTACAGCTTGAATGGGATACAGTGCTACACCCACCATATTCTCCACACCTGGCACCATCGGATTATTATTTGTTCCGATCACTCCAAAATTTTTTAGACGGTAAAACCTTCACGTCAAATGAGGAGGTCGAAAACCCCCTCGATCAGTTTTTTGCCAGCAAAGACCAAAAATTTTATGAGCGTGGAATTATGCTACTACTAGAAAGATGGCAAAAGGTGTTGGACCAGAACGTTCAATATATATACGAAAACTGTCTTTCATTTCCACCAAAAAAAAAACGAAATGACTTCCCGAACAACCCTATAAATGAAACGCTGAATGTCCACTAAAAGACATGACAAGTCCTAATTTCTTAAAAGGTCTCATTAAAATGATACAAACGCCATCAATTAAGTTAAGCGTTAAGTAGGTATAGGTACTTTATGAGTAGTAGTTGCGTTACTGGTTAAAAATTAGAATAATAGTTAAAAAAAAAATTAGTGAATACTTACAAGGCACCATTTATAAACCTTAGTAGAATAAAAAGCCAATCCTGCGCAACAAATACGCAAATTACAGTAACACAAAAACTTGATAATAAACTGGCTACAAGTGTTTTTTTTCGGCCATGAGTGTCGGCTATATAACCCGAAATATTCGATGTGAACACAATTCCCAGGAAACTGATTGCATTTAAAATTCCCTTTTCGTTTATTCCTAAATCTAAGTCACATTGCGCTGCCGGAGATACAAACATCATACCCATTGTTTCCATTATAACGCACATTAGACATCCACCAGCAACAAGGATGACGAAAACGTTAAATAATCCAAAACCTTCGAAAAAAGAAAACGGTTATAACGATGTGTACTACCTAATAAAAGTAGAGTTGGTTGTTTTTCGAAAGGTATTTGTAAACTAAAGATGAATTTAGTTGATAAAGTTAAGGTAAAAGTTTGGTAACTTTTCAAATCTTCCTTTTTATGCTCGTTTTTACTCATTTATGTTTATTCTAATATTTTTTAGACGTATCTAACGTAGCTATAATAATAACAATAATATCTAATAATAATAATAATAATTTAGATATATATTTCACTTATTTTGGTATAGTATACGACGTGTAAGCTATGTCAACAAATATGTTTACCAGCGTTACCTTTTACGCACAATCGCCCTGACTAATTTACAATTATAAGCAAATAACTGACTTGTTTTGTGAACGTACATATATACATATATGTAGGTATTTAACGTTTTAGTAAATGCGTTCTTTTCTTAATTACAACATGTGTAAAAGAAGCCTAAAAAAATAAAAGCAAACGAGTCATCCTTTTGTTTTGTATCATATTCCTTCTTTTTATATTTGCCTTTTTCTTAACCTATTGATAGTAACTATTCAATGCCTTAATTGTAACGTAACATAACGATATTCATAACGGATCAGTGTGGGTTTTCACACATTTACAAATCCATATCATTATAAAATGTTAAAATACAACTTTGAGCTTGCAAAAAGGCGAAATTTATGGTCTATGTCACGGTTAGGCTAGGCCAGGTTAAGTTGCCTACCTGCAATAATGAACTTCTTTAGATATATTTTCTCCTAGATGCTGACCTAAAATAGAATGACTCGATAAATTGGTAAAGGCTTTCGCGGTCAGTAGATGAACTGATGCTGTTCTGATCAGCGTTGCCAGCCTGTACGATAATTATGGGGACATACGATAATTTTGCTTCAAATACGATGTACGATATCGTAATTCAAATTTCTATTAAACGTACGATAATTCGTGCTTATGGGATAAAAAAATTTTTTCAAATAGTAATATGTAGTGGGACTACGATATCTGTTTCTGCTAACCTGTTGCCTTGTTTTTCTACCTCCTTAAAATCTTTTGTTAATAGAACAAATGGTCATTTGAACATTTTCACTTCATAAAAATACTAATTCTCTCTAATTTACAACAGAGTCGGGCAAACTCGGCTCTTTTGATTCTCGAAAGCTTCTCAGGTAGATCCTAAGAGCTTCTCTTTGCTAAACTAGCTACCGTTAACGGACTTTTACTTACAAGTCAGTGTACTGAAATGAATGGGGGATGCAATACATTTGAGATCACTGATGAAATGTTATCTCGTTTTAATTCGAATAATCTTTATAAAAATAATAATAAGAATAATGGTGATGATGCTTTTAGATAACAAAATTATAAGACCAAGCATTTCCCCCTACAGCTCACCCGTATGGATTGTCCCCAAAAAACTAGATGCTAGCGGTAAACGTAAATGNTTAAGTACAATTTTATAATGTTAAAATATATACACTATATGCATAGATATATAAATATATGTTGAAAAGTTGTTTATTTGTATACATTTAATAAAATTTAATTGTTTATGGACTCTAAAAAAAGAACTTTCTTCCAAAATGTTTAAAATTCAGTCCGAAATTCATTTTTCTATTTGAAGTTATTAGCCTGTCAGGAAAGTTTTTATAGTGTCATCTATTGATGGTATAATGGAACCGAGAAAACCACTGGGGTACACAGACTCTCTTTAAAAATTCATACTCCCACCACTAGACTATTACTCCGATGCGCATGCGCAATAACGTACGATATTCTTGATGTTAATACGATAATTTTTCCTAAAGAGTGCGATAATTCTATCTACTGAACGTGGCAACGCTGGTTCTGATTCGAGTCTAAAGGCAGTCGTCGATTGAAATTGTTTCCTAACGTTTCGCTAGCACGAGTGGCAAGCTTCAGAGGTTCTTCAATCTCCGATGCTTGGTTCACTTCATTGTGCTAGCGAGACGTTAGGAAGCAAGTCCAAACGACGACCGCCATTAGGCCCGAATCAGAACGGCATCAGTTCAGAATGGTTCGATCCTTTGTAAATAACTCAGGGAAAGAATTGAGGAACCCGTCAAAAGTTTAAATGTGTGCCATTCATGTTCACATTCAACGTACCTATTACTTTTTACTTTGTATATTACGTCACGTATTCTTTAAAAAAATTGAGCGTTTTTTTTTTATTTTCATCCTACATTTTACAAATTAATTACCACCAGCATAATGCTGTAGAATTTTGTTGCATGTAGATGCCATAAAATAGATAACAAAATAAATGTAGTTAAGGATTACGTACCTATATCATATAATTTATGACGAGCCATACCTACAAGCTAACTTAATGGAAACTCATAGTTCATTTTACAAATAAAACTCAATGTTAATTTCCACAAAATTTGGGTTTTGTAAATATCACAAAAAAAATGGAAACATTAATTAATTAAAAAAAAAAAAGTTAAATTAGCCAAATGCAACCAGAATGTTTTGCATTGTACTTTTACGTTTATCGTCAGTTATTTCCGTTAGTGTCCACTGAGAGCCAGTTTTTGATACTATCAAAAGTTAGTGTTATTGTAATAACTTAATAAAATAAAGCTTACCGGTCATTTCTATAGCTTCATCTAAATTGACAGACTTTTTTTTCGTAACATCTTGTCGCGGTTCTTGCATTGCGATGTACAAAACTGATAGTGTATCGCTGACTTTAATAAGCCTAGAATAACCACATGGATGAACAGACAGAAGTACGACGATTAACTGTTGGATATTACCTAAAGTCGGCGTGCATTATTTGACTTTCCTTTGTTTCATACATTTATGAAAAACGTTTTCCTGAGGAAAAAACCTGATAAGATACAGTACCTTCTCGAATGACGATATAAAGCAGCAGACTTAATAATATTTACGGCAGGTAAGGCAAGTCACCGCATTTCACTATCTACACATTTAATAGACGATCTGTTAAATTTATCTATTAGATGCTTTACATTGTGTACGAATAACTATTTAGGAGAATATTACGTTCTTTTTGCCAACACAACTAACAGTAGTGTAGAACATCTAGCAATGCTACCTGGGAAAATGTTGTGGGTGGAAATTTTGAAGCATGAACAATTTTCAATTGATAATTATCGTTACTTTTATTTTCGATTGTTTTTAATGACCTTAACAACCACATAAATTTTTTGAACTGAGAATGTAACATCATTCGTATAATCGAATAAATTGGGTACCTAGTTGTTGTAAAATGTTCAAGTCGCCGATTCTGAAATTGTGCAAAAGGAACTTATTAAGTTTTATACGCGTATAAGGTAATTAAAAGCATCATTAATGAAGTCAATTATGTATGCTATAAATATCCATAAATAAATTAATTTGTTTGCTACGTGTACGCAGTTTTTACAATTTTAGATGTAGGTGCGAGGTTCCCAGAATTTGTAATAACAAGTTATTTAATATGAAATATTCTCAATCCCCACCCACTACACACTTCCTCAAATTAATGAGGAAAAATTTTTGTTGCTGCTGTCACACCCCCGCCGGGAATCGAACCCGGGCTCTTTGGCTTTACGCGCCAATGCTTTGACCACTAAGCTACGAGAGATGACAACAGCAATAACGACAAACTGTCAGAGATTAGTCAGAGATCCGTCGAACTAATGTAACTATATACTGAATATAAATATACATACAATGTAGAAATCTTCCCGAAGTGAGGCAGTCCTCTAATATGAAATATTCTCAATCCCCACCCACTACACACTTCCTCAAATTAATGAGGAATCAAAACATTGGCGCGTAAAGCCAAAGAGCCCGGGTTCGATTCCCGGCGGGGGTCTGACAGCAGCAACAAAAATTTTTTCTCATTAATTTGAGGAGGTGTGTAGTGGGTGGGGATTGAGAATATTTCATATTAGAGGACTGGCTCACTTCGGGAAGACTTCTACACTGTATGTATATTTATAACAAGTTATTTATTCAATCTCGACTTCTCGACAAATGTTTGGACTTATTAACCGGTCATTATCAAGAGTATATAATTGTATCTTAATAGTTTTTTTTTATGAAATATTTATTCTGTGTTTTCCTTATTTTCTGAATATTTCTCAAAATCCTATTAAAAATAACAGGCTAATTCATTTTTATATCAGGACAAGCTCAAAATAAATCAAGACAGGCTTTTCCATAATTTCATTATAATAGGTATTGCATAGTAAGTATTACGAAGAGTACTAGGTACTTAATGTTAATTTTTAATCCTTTTTGCACGAAATAAATCTTAAAAGACATAAAAATTTGAATTTTTCTATTAATTAGAAAATTTGTAATCGATGGTTCTTCCGTTAATTAAATTGATTCAAGGATCTAACTCTATGTATTGTGCATTTATACAACTTTGTTTGCTTGTATGAAGAATCAAATTTGACGTTGTTGGGGGCCGTTGTGGACGGTTAATCTTGTGAACTACTATTTTAATGCTTAAAATAAGACATTTATGAAGATTATAATATATAAATACATTATCAGCAATTAATAAAAAAATTTATTAAAAATTTCGTGGAGGCGCCGGGACAAGTTAGAACAAAGGCTATAGGTTTGCTACAATTCCAGTTTCATTAAAGTAAATTGTCGAATATTCATCTTTATATTGTAGTTTTCCTACGTAGATTAGATTAGGGATGATAATTTATATTTTTCTATTTGCGATAAATTGTATAGGCAACCCAATGTACAGAAACCATTATAAAACTACTAATGTAATCAAATATTAAGTAGCAACAAATAATTACTTTGGTAGTGCAACAGTTAGTCTCGAAAGAGGTTTTCGAATTCAACTACCATTAGAATATTTTGAAATTTAATTTTAGAAAAAATGTAGTCCGTGGTTTGCCTAAAGCCATTGGTCAAACTCTTAGGTTTGACCAATATCTACTAATTGTGACCAACTGACCTAATACCAATGGAGTTTTAGAAAAATATAGAATTAACTTGAAGGTACAGTTATTATTTATTTCATCGTAAGCAGTTAACCATTCGATATATGAACTAAAAGTTCAGCGGTTAATTTAAAAATGTAGATCCAGGCAACCCAAAATACGTACAAGTATTTGTTAGATTACTATGCAATACTCCTAAAGAAAAAGTCCGGCAAAACTTTCAAATATTGCAATAATAGACGAAATGATTTAGAAAGTGACTAGTCTATTATATGTAATTAATAAAATTGGAAAGAAAATTTTCTGAAAGATCATTTCATTCCAAACTGACCATTGGACAATATATACTTTACCAATGAACCAAAGCCAATAAACAAGATAGACAAAGATCTCTTCTCTGACAAAGAGCGAGATACAGAAGAGAACAATACCATGTGGTACCAGCGGATGTCAGCGTAGGTTAGGTTAAGATAATTTTTCATTGATAAAGAAAGTCTGTGATAATAACATAGTGTTGCTACTTTATTAGTTATTTGCAGTTAAGATGGAAAAACGTACTGCACTTATTTTAGGCGGTAAGCAATAAAATATTCATTTCTTAGAATTTTACCAGAATTGATTCTTATGCAGGATGTGGTTTCATTGGAAGAAATTTATTAGATTTTTTAATTACCAATAACTTGGTACAATTTGTAAGAATCGTTGACAAAGTGCCTCCTCAAGTAGCGTGGTTAAATTCTAGACATCAGGAATTATTTAACAACCCCATTGTTGAATTTAAAAGTGCAAATTTAATTAACAATGGTAAGTGTTAAGGTGTAAGATAGCATATGTAAAAGGATGTGATCATACTACATGTAAAATGTATTTTCATATTTTGTGCAGAATCTTGTAAAAATGCATTTGCTTCATCTACTCAAGTAGACTGTTGGGATTATGTGATAAATTGTGCTGGTGAAACCAAACTGGGACATACAGATCCAGTTTATAAAGAAGGAATTTTGAAATTGAGCATTAATTGCGCCTCTCAAGCTGCCCTTAAGCAAGTTAAATGTTATGTTGAAATTTCCTCTGGTCAAATGATGTCTTCAGAAAAGACACCCCATAAAGAGGATAGTCAGACACAACCATGGACAATGATAGCAGCATGGAAAAAAAAGGTAAATTATTATTTATTTTTCCCCTGCTTTTTCTTAAATTGTTTACTTTGATTCAATTTTTTAAGGCAGAAGATGAGATTAAAAATATTGAAAATTTAAATTATGTTATACTGAGACCGGCCATTGTGTATGGCATTGGTGATAAGACTGGACTTACTCCACGAATATTGGGAGCAGCCATTTATAAGCAATTGGGGGAAACTATGAAATTATTATGGAATGCTGATCTTGGATTCAATACTCTTCATGTTGAAGACTTATGTCGAGCTATTTGGTTTGTATGTCAAAATAGCAATTCTGTAGGACAAGTAAGTATATCTATTACATTAACAAACCCATTGGTACATAAATATACTTGGTAAATAAAAAAAAAAACTGGGTTTTAAAATAATTTTCTTCTTTGTAGGTATTTAATGTGGTAGATGACTCAAATTCAAACCAAGGATCAATTTCTGATCTTCTCATTGATCTTTTTCATATAAATGTGGGTTATTATGGAAATATGTTATCGTCAGTCGTGGACATTGCTGCAGCTGCAGATGAAGCAAATGATAAACACCTGGGGCCATGGGCAGAAGCTTGCCGAGCTGATGGAATTGAAAATACGCCTCTATCACCTCATATGGATCCTGAATTACTTTTAAACAAACATTTACGTTTAGACGGGAGCAAATTGAAAAATTTCGGATTCCAGCTAAAATGGCCTAAGCTGACTTGTGAAAAAATTAAAGAAATTATTGACGATTACATTGATATGAAAATATTTCCTCATTGTCTTAGACCTTAAGGATGTAGTGGAACAATTGATCTGAATGTCAATGACTAATAAATAAGCAATTAAGCAATAGGTAATAATAATACCATACAGATAAGCTAAAAGATCAAGTAAGAAAACAAGACTTGGCACATTGAAATAATATGTAACTAAGAGAAAAAATAGAATGGAAGTATTTTTCTACTATACGAAATTAGAAAACAGTTAATGTAGAGTCAATTAAAATAAAATATAAATTGATAAGTTAATATCTACTTCATAGATGATGGTAAAAATTACACAAAAATGAAGGAATAGTAAACAGTTTATATATTTTTTAACTTTTAGGTAAAACACTAAAAGCCTGAAGTTCCATATAAAAGCATACATTTCTCAGTGGAATTTCTAGTTTTTAGTATTCCATTTATTAGATCAGCTCAATAGAACGCCTGTTTGATTTTTTTGTATGACACTATAAAAAATATCACAGGTGGCGTTTTCGACGCTGTCTGTACTTATTCTTTAAACAATTACTAGTTATTTTAAAGCGCACCAGTAAACATTTTTTTCGGTGTTAAATCTTAAAAAATTTTATACAAAAAAAATTGAAATGTGATTGATAAATAATTTTAACGCTTATTTTTTGTGATAAATAACTAACTCTATAATAATTTCAGCAATGTACTTATTAGGTTGCCTTTGTTGCCTTTTTTCATACTTCTACTTTTTTAATCAGCATTACTTTTGTATAATATGTACTCATTTATATTATAAATTCAGTAACGATACTTTTTTACTTAACGTTTTTTAAGAGACTTAAATATATTTTTGATTATTGAATACTTGTTTGAAGTTGCAATAAACATAATTTTGTGAATAAAACAAAAAATATTTTATAAAAACTAATAAAATTATTTGTTTTATTCATAACAAATTTTAGATCTTACACTCTATACACTAAGCAAAAAACAACTAAATGGGTATAATTCCTTTCAAAATTATAATGATGAAAGTGGCGTTATAATTAGATTTATTTTCAGTTCATTTTGATCCGAACCTATAAGGTATGGACTCCTATATTTGTGGCTTTTACTTGTCGGTGGATTGAGTTCTTCAAATGGCAGGAGATCATCAACTACCATAATTTTATTTGTCGGGTTGAAATAACACTCTTTTTCCACCACTTGCAGTACGTGTTGAACACCTCCTTGTAATCCATAAAGAAGTATTCCAACACGAACTTTAAAGTCTTCTTTTTTTGGTTCCCTACATGTCAGTGATAACCTAACTGTGGGTTTAATTTCTTCTGGAACTTCCAGAGTACCTTGCCACACTATCAATAAACATTTCTTAAACCACACACCTTTTGGATAAACGTCAACAGTCCACTCGCTTATCTTATCAGAGTCGGATTCACAAGTAGACATGTGAGTTGAAAATACAAACGTTGAAACATGATAACTCGGTAAATCTCTCACCTTTTCTATGGAGAGTATTGTGCTGTATCTGTCACAAGTGTAAAGCCTCGGCGTGAATTGCACTGGGTCGATTTCCTTGTCTCCTTTAAGTGTACCAAAATGATAAGCCATTCCTAAAGCCATTTTATCCAAAAAAAACGAACTGTATCGTTTCACGAGCGGCAGTAAAATTAAATCTGCAAGTTCTGCAGGTGACATCATTGTAAATCTAATTGATTGCATTATTGATTCTACTAAATTTAGCATATGTTTGTCAACTTCATTCTGTTCTAAACCCAACTGTTTCAAGCGAATCTCTTGCAAATCTAACCATCTTGAGACGCAATTGAACAGAACCATTTCATTATAAATGAGCAAATCGTTTTGTTGTAATAAATTACTGAATATTTCTGGTTCAAAATTACTGAAGTCTGGTGTGTTTGCTACAGCTTCAAAGTTCCATTTTATATAGTTTTGACACATGATAGCAACTTCTTTATGACCACAATTTAAAGCATATTGAAGCCAGGAAAAAAGCTGATTATGATTAGCAGCATGTGGTATATGCTTGCTCATATAGTTAAGACATAATCTTGTTAAGCTCTGTAAAAGCATAAAAATTATTTTAATATTTTTTTAAAATGTTTTTTGATTTTATCTACATATTCTACCAAATTACTGTAGATTGTAGTCTTTTTTACCTTTACTATATATTTATCTGCAAGGGCTAAAATTGCAATAACATTTGTATGGGTAATAAGAATTCTACCAGTGTAGAGGTACTCCAAAAATAAGTGAAAAACATTTTCACATTGTGGCAATTCCTTTAGTTCAATTTTACTTTCTCTCCATTCAGTCCATTCTGGTTTCATAAGCATAGCCTGCAATGTTGTAAATCTCAGTGTTGCGTTTCTGTATAAATGAACATGCCAGTTATTTAATAATGAGTATACCTGAAAAACGTCACTTGAAGCACAAAGAACTAGCCTATGAGCAGCATACTCTTTGTTGCTTATCTTTAGATAGACATCGCACATCTCTTTGTGATAGTATAAATTCCTCATTATTTTCAAAACATTTTCAGAATTATCGATCTACAAAATATTAATACTAAAAATACTATACAATATCATTTGATTTTATATGAGTAAATTACAATCATTTGGCAGGAATTTTCATCTGAACTATTTCCAAGATCTCTTCTTGGTGACTTAGGAGGAGAAACATCTTCGTCATTATCACAGCATGCATCAAATGCACGAAACATTCTTGCACTGTTCACTGACACTATCCCATTATTTAATTAAACAATTTACGGCGAAATCAGGAGACAAATTTTAATAAAAAACAAAAATATTTATTGTTAGATTTGAGGTTACCAAACTGTCAATGTCAATTCTGAAGGTGGCTAAAGAATCGAAGACTAAAGTGTCTCGTTTACCGCTCGTTAAATGTCTCTTTCAAATAAAAGATTCGAGACACTGATTCCTATCGGGGACACTTTAATATGCCGTTTTTCTACCACAAAAATTGTTTATTTTTATAAGAAATGAAGTGATTAATCTTTTTTTTGTAAACGTCTCTTATGATTTCAATGAAATTTGGCACGTAGGAGCCTTAATGGAAGATAAATCGATCCGGATATGAGTCGCTGGGGGCCATTTAAAACGCAATTTAGTACACAGAATTATTTGGCTCGACAGGGTTGGACACGGATGTACATTTGTGACCTGTACATCCTTGTTGCGTAGATTACTAAAGCGAAGCTACATAAATTTGATCTTGAAATAGCTAATAGCGTCCTGTTGTGATGTATAGGTACGTTAAGAAGATAGATAGATAAAACTATGAAAAAATGATGGCGTATTATAATTTTTTTTATGCATTATACAATTTTTTTTAACAATTTAATTAAACTTAAATCGTACTTTAAACAACAAAATTATGGTAATAGGCACGTAACAACCCCTTTAACTTCATTTATTAGATAAGATAAGATAATTTGAATGGTGGTAGGTATTTGAAGAATGATAAAAGGTATGTTCTGATTTAATTTTACGCTTATGACACATAGTATTATCTTACATACATATGTAATATGTTTGTAATAAACAATACCATATTGCCAAAAGATGTGCTAGCTAATTACCATTATAATTGGAAATTAGGTACATTCTTCTTTTAATACATCGAACAAAACATAAATATACTTGGTAAATAAAAAAAAAAACTGGGTTTTAAAATAATTTTCTTCTTTGTAGGTATTTAATGTGGTAGATGACTCAAATTCAAACCAAGGATCAATTTCTGATCTTCTCATTGATCTTTTTCATATAAATGTGGGTTATTATGGAAATATGTTATCGTCAGTCGTGGACATTGCTGCAGCTGCAGATGAAGCAAATGATAAACACCTGGGGCCATGGGCAGAAGCTTGCCGAGCTGATGGAATTGAAAATACGCCTCTATCACCTCATATGGATCCTGAATTACTTTTAAACAAACATTTACGTTTAGACGGGAGCAAATTGAAAAATTTCGGATTCCAGCTAAAATGGCCTAAGCTGACTTGTGAAAAAATTAAAGAAATTATTGACGATTACATTGATATGAAAATATTTCCTCATTGTCTTAGACCTTAAGGATGTAGTGGAACAATTGATCTGAATGTCAATGACTAATAAATAAGCAATTAAGCAATAGGTAATAATAATACCATACAGATAAGCTAAAAGATCAAGTAAGAAAACAAGACTTGGCACATTGAAATAATATGTAACTAAGAGAAAAAATAGAATGGAAGTATTTTTCTACTATACGAAATTAGAAAACAGTTAATGTAGAGTCAATTAAAATAAAATATAAATTGATAAGTTAATATCTACTTCATAGATGATGGTAAAAATTACACAAAAATGAANCTTTTAACTGAATAATAATTAGTTTCTTTAAATTTTTATTAGCAGCCATTTACCTATATAACAAAATATCTCTTAACAGAATATGAACTAAATTTAGTCTTCTTAAATCTTAAGCAACAAAACTGAACATTTTTAAAGTTTAGACTTACTGTAATGTAAGTTACATTATTATCAACTTTTTAAAACGTAAAATAACCCAAAACTATACTCATTTGTATCACCTTAAAGCCACATTTTAAATATCTTCGCGGGCGGCCTAGGACTTTAAATTTTTAAACCCGGAGTACAAATGAAGCCCCCCCGGACGCTCCCCGGATGCCCTCTAAACTAGGACAAATCCGGGGAAACCCGGACGGATGGCAACCCTAAGTGAAGGTATCTATTTGTACGAATTTTTGAACGTGTTTGATGACGCACGTGATAGAATATGCATATTCTCGGTTCATAACTCGTCATTAGGTCATATGTAAACCAAGTTTAATTTATTATAGACGTGGTTTCAATCTTTTATCTTTAACACTCATATGACCACATAAAAAGAGCAAAATTCTAAATGGTTCCGTAAAAGTTAGTTTCCCTTACGAAATTTACAGTCTGACGCCCTACCTTCTCGTTTTCTGACTACTTAACTGATACAGCATGCAATTTAGCAATAAAATTGTGAAGAAATTTCGAATTTCATTTCAATTGTTAAAATGTAGGAATACCCATCGGTATTTTTTTAAGAACTGGATAGGTTACAAAATGTCTTTAGACAAGGTTCTGATTTGATCTTAAATTTTTCCTTTTTAATTTTTAAAAGTTATCTAATGAATTATTAATGAATTAAATTTTGTCGCCTGAATGTTATCTCTCCTCCCTTTTTCGACGGTTCAAGTTTATCGTGGTAAGGACGTAATTCTAAATTAGCTCTTTTACCCTACACTCCACCAAACAGAGTTCCTGACTCGGATAAATATTTAATACGACAGCACGTAATTGTAACTTACTTAATTGCAGTTTTAGACAATGGTTTATATCTCACAATTCCATTTTAACGTTACACTTTTTTTTCGCCCGAGTAAGATGTTAACCATAAATTTACTTAAGTTCCCCAATAATGATAAGTAAAGAGTAGGGGGTTGGTCTTTCGGCGATGTATTAACAACAAATAGACCTTTAAGGATGATACGTCGTGTGAAACTTTGACACTTTAAAGATACGTATACACCTTTTTTAGTATCATTTTTTTAACGAAAGGAATAAAAGTGATGGGGGTGGTTTTTGGGCGAAGTATTTATTACAAATGGACATCCTGATTCAGAAATGATGTGATGCTGGGTTAATCAGGAAGTTTTTTCAGGGGTGGTGGTTGGTGCTTTATACTCGAATGGTAAATAAGGGTCTTTTTTTACTTTTGTTGCATGAAAAATGAGGATCATAAATGATATTGTAAATATGTCGTTTACATACAGGGTGTTTATTAAACAAATGGCAAAACTTCAAGGTGTTATTTTGCTAGAATTTATCAGTTCTTGCTTGTACGTCTGGTTTAAGACCAAAAATAAAAAAATAAAATTGCCATGAAAATAACGAATGATTAAACATCTGTAGAGGATTATCTCGATTCGACGAAAAAGGGCTGAAAGTTTTATTAAAATCCGTGGGAATTTCCCTTAGTACGAACGTTCCGTGAAATTATGAAATTATACAAAGCTAGATCTCCCTCTCTTTTGGCATTTCACCATTGTAAGATAAAACATGGCAAAATTTGAAAACTTTTTGTTTTTTAGAAGAAAAAGGATATTACCACCTAATACTATTATTTAACACTACAAAATAAAGCATACATTTTTTTAATACCTTTACTGGTTAAAAAGGCACGAGTGTAAACACAGTAAATACTTTCAACGTATGTACATACGTATGAAGCCACTTAGATTAGTGTGAAATTTTATAGTAATATTGTATTCTGTAAATTGATTCCTTCTCTAAACGGTAACAAGTTCAAATACTAGATTAAACGTGCAACAACGAAACTGTTGCATAATTCATTAAACAATGAAAATAAACTATTAAAGTTGCAATCATTTCAAGATATTGTTTTTTGATATTTCTAAATATTTAATTAATCAGAATTTCATGTTAATTATCCTTTCTTCAAACCTGTATAACACGCCACAGATTATTTAAAATAAAATTGAAAACTATCACCTTTTATTATAGATTTTTTTAATTTAATCGTTGTTATTAATTAAAAATAACTAATACGAAATCAAGTTGGNTTCCTCAAGATGCTCGTATGTAGTTCATAATTAAGCGACGGATTTTCATTCCCAATGGAAATCGATGCTGTAAAGATCATTTGATAAATAAGCGCTTTTATGAAGAAGATCTCTACCTAATAAAAGTTTATTGTAATTGGAGCATTTTGAGATCATCAGAGTTAACTAAAATTAGGGAAAGCTTTGCTGTTGAGTGTGACTCTACACTGCTCGATAAGATGGATGATTGAATCATGAGAAATACAGATACTCGTACTGTAACTCAAGCTCTTATTGTATTTTTACTTAAACTCCGTACCGACAATTCAAACAAATTGATATCAGCGACTTTACAATTAGAAAATGAGCAGTTAGTTTCAAAATATTGTGAACAAGTGATACAATCATTTGAAAAAGATGTATTATCTCGTTACTTCGGTTTTCGATCTATGTCCAGACTATCAAATTCAAATTCAAAATAGTTGACTATCACTAACATTAATGAGTCATCTTTTGGTTTATCTAAATATAGTTTATAATTCCTTTTTTTAATATTTTGACTTAAAAAAACAATTACACTATTGTTTTCAATATTTGATGTTATTTGCACTTATAAAATTAATCATTTAACCCGCTTTTCTTTTGTTTCAAAAGTATAAACAGTAAAGTAAATCGATTTTTATATAAAAAAAATCGTTTTTTATCGTTTTTCAATATGGCGTACCTTTTTGATCGATTTAAGAATTTGAGAGCTTATTCGATATTAAAAAGTTTATTTCAAAATTGTTCTAGAACATTATCATAAAGAAAAAAAATAATTTCGGTAAAAAATGCCTGTTTTTAATGTTTATTATAAAGATTATGAGCTGTTATGTTTTCCTATTATAGCCCTTATAAACCTCCATAACGTGTATAAATTTCAATCAAATCGATTAAGCCGTTTTTGAGAAAAAAATTATTTTCTGATTTTTCGTTTTTTTGAATTTATTCAAAAACCAAAATAGAGGTCTAAAATTTTCAAAATTAACGTATCTCATTAGTATCAATATCCCCTGAAAAAATTACCCAGATATTCCTCTGGGGCCGATTCACCATGCTTATGGTCCTATGGCCTTTGGGATTATAAATTTAAGTGGGTTGTATTATTTTATCTTATTGTGAGAAATGTAAGCGGTCTTCAAGATTGTACATTTTCGAGAAAAAGGGGTAGAATTTTTGTGAACCCTCTCGTTCATCCCTGGGGTTTCCTTCAATGTGACAGTCCGACCGGCTCTTGCCTACATTACTTACTCTATGTAACGAAAATTCTTTACAACGAAAAACAATTAAGTTCTTTTTATTAATTTTAATATCTGTAACGATGATATTTTTCGTAATCTACAAAAACAGCCAAAAACGTGTCTTGAGGAAATGTTTATTAGCTGTGTCACGTCATCTTTCATTTCGGCGCCGGCGTCTCGTCGACCCTGTATATAAACGCGGGTAAGTAACTGAGTTGAAACAATTTATCTTACTCTATCTGCATCAACAGGTGAGTTGTATGTGCTTACTGTCATCAAAAACACTTTATGAGTTTCGCTGGTAATGTACTATTTTCCCCTTTTTTAATTTCAATTACTTTCATGTAGTATTATGTATAATACGTATAGTGTTCATCCAGTTTCATTTATTGCATATTCGTGCTTGTTCTTCTTTTCCGACTTTTAAAAAAAGATTAACCCAACGGTGAGTTTTGCATTTTCTTCCCTGTATCGCCTAATATAAATGATAATATAGCTATATTTTAATCATAATCAAACATTCTTTACTATCATCTAATAATTTTAATTCAAGGAAATTCAAAGATTTAAACTGATGTTTCGGTTTTTTTTACTAAAATATACAAGACATGGGTAGGACCGCTAGCAAAGCATAAAAAGTTTTCGAAATTTTATCCTAATATATTACAAAAAGGTTCTCAGGTATTTCAAAATGATTTATCGTGTTGTATTTAAATCATACATAAATGTTAAGGGTTAATTTTTTGTATTTGTATATGGTACCTGCCAATAAAATAATGTCTTAGTAAGTACAATAATCAATGAATCTATTCTGAAAAATGATAATTTAAACTTTTATATTTTTCTAACCGGAAATTTTTGATATTGACGTTTCTGAGAAGCTTATTTAGAAATCAAGTATCCAATTGTTTCTTAAATTTTTGTTTTAACAAGCATTTGAATATATGATATCAGCAATGATGATCTTTTGCGTCAACCCTTCAAAATTACCCTTCAATTACTCCATAATTGGGTCACTGCTTTCTAAAATAATGAGGCGATTTTTTAGAAAAGCTTTAATCAGTTTGACTTATAAACGATAAAAATATTATAATCTCAGGTTAGTATTAAAAACTACTTGAACATGATATAAGACGAATAATGTAAAAAGACAAAAATAACCAGAAATAACATTTCAACTCTGCGTAGAAACAACTAATTATTATTTACAATTAGTAATATTTTTAAAGATATAAAATGATTGGAAATCCGTACACATTAGATATTGTTTGCAGCTGTTAAGAGTATTTAATTTTAATTGTAAACCATTGTTTTAATACCGAAAATAAAGTATTTATGAAAATATATCGTACATTAAATATATATTAAAATTTTGGTGAAGGCGCCGGGACAATTTCTAACAAATGTTATAATTGAGCTATAATTGAGGTTTAATTGAAGTAGCTTGATTAATTTTCATCTTTAAATTATGTTTTTTCCATGTAGATGTAATTAGCAATGTTAATTTATATTTTATTTACAATTAAAATGCAATTTACAACATAATATCTACATGCATATACAACGCATCATACACGTAGAAAACTAAATTTTTATGACAAAGCAAAAATTACAAATTTCGATTGTAAATGACGGAATTTGCCGAAGAAATAGTAGAATTGATTTGGTAACTTGTATTAATCTCAATTTTGACATGTTAAAAAACGTTAACACTATTTATTAAATGAGTTTATTAAAATTTTGGTGGAGGCGCCGGGACAATTTCAAACAAATGTTACAATGGAGCTATAATTCGTTATTATAAATGATAACGTTTCTGTATCTTTACAAACGCATTATTGTCGACTTTAAAAAATTAATTTACAATAAAAATTAATAACTAAGTACTCTTAATTAGTAACTAAATACTTTTTAGTAAATCCAAGTTTTCACTAATAATTTTACTAAGTAATTATTGTTTAGTAGTAATTATTTTGTTTATTAGTAAATTATTTCTACGTAATATTTTGTGTTAAAGGATAATATTCAGTGTCACGTAAAAATCGTTTTCTTAAGAAATAACTTTTTCCTACTTTCTGTATAGTTGCCTTGTTGGATTTGTGATATTTGCTACACGGAGCAAATGAAAAAGGAAAATTTAT
>NW_020439033.1:1256472-1267862 GCF_000699045.2 Agrilus planipennis | reverse complement strand
AAACATGTCAAAATTGAGATTATTACAAGTTACCAAATAAATTCTACTATTTCTACGGCAAATTCAGTCATTTACAATCGAAATTTGTAATTTTTGCTTTGTCATAAAAATTTAGTTTTCTACGTGTATGATGCGTTGTATATGCATGTAGATATTATATTGTAAATTGCAGTTTAATTGTAAGTAAAATATAAATTAACATTCCTAATTACATCTACATGGAAAAAACATAATTTAAAGATGAAAATTAATCAAGCTACTTAAATTAAACCTCAATTATAGCCCAATTATAACATTTGTTTGAAATTGTCCCGGCGCCTTCACCAAAATTTTAATATATATTTAATGTACGATATATTTTCATAAATACTTTATTTTCGGTATTAAAACAATGGTTTACAATTAAAATTAAATACTCTTAACAGCTGCAAACAATATCTAATGTGTACGGATTTCCAATCATTTTATATCTTTAAAAATATTACTAATTGTAAATAATAATTAGTTGTTTCTACGCAGAGTTGAAATGTTATTTCTGGTTATTTTTGTCTTTTCATATTATTATATGAAGATACAGAAACGTTATTATTAATGATAAGTATTACAGCATTTATTTAAAATTTTGGTGAAGCTGCCTGAAAAGTTTCAAATAAAGGCTATAATTGACGTATAATTTCGATTTTACTGTAGTAGCTTTATGAATTTTCAACCTTAAATTATATATTTTTCATGTAGACGCAGTTATGTTATGTTGATTTATATTTTTCTTTTTACAATTGAACTACAATTTGCAATATAGTAGGTATACACACAACCCAACATACAGCAAATATTACAAATATGCAACCGCAAAGATAGTCGGAAAACTTTTTCGTAGAAATAATTAATTACTAATAAAACTTTTAAAGAAGTTTTTTTGCAAAATTTGGTTGAAAACCCTTAAATATTTTAATATAAATTATGATTCCATATGCGATATTTAATTTTACGAATGAATGTCGCACTTTAGGCTAGCGGTCAGGATAGGCTGATGAAAAAAATAATAAGAAGCTTATGGAATCCAAACTGACTTAATTTGTTAAAGTTGTAATTGACTGGTTATGTTAGGTATTCGTGACTTCTTATTAGGTTTATCTACCCTTGCAATGCAAAATAAACTAAATAATAAATCTTCTATAAACAAGTGACTATTTAGTTACAATTGTTAAATTCAAAGTAGATATTCTGGAACCTCCCTCGCTATTAATAGTGAGGGATTAACTGTGAAAAGTTGTTTTCGTAATATCAGTATCAGTAAAAGATATCAATATTTTTTTGTGTATTAAATTTTATATAAAAAGATCCGAGGGTGGAAACAAATAATCCCCAGAATAAGTCGCTGAAACCTCCGTTCACTCGTAACCGATACTTCTTCATATGCCGATCTGAATATAAAATTAAACGTTTTTTAAACAAGATTGGAGATCAGCAGAGAGATTATCACGTGAAAAATAATATTTGTTAAATACTTTAAAGCTTTGCGCTAATGTTCCATAATTTTATCGAAAATGAAAAGATATTTTGGCTTCAGGTTTAGACTGGTTTTGTCGTCAACCTCCCACTATTTTTAATAGTATTTTGTAAACGACGTACAAATCAATTATTTTTGGATGAAATCTTGCAGAAAATAAGTTAGACGAAAACTGATAACATCAGATATCATCATGTTCGACTTCTATGACAGAATATCACATGATCATCAGAAATTGTCCTTCCATCTTTGAAAATCCTGAACAACATTTCTTTTGGGAGATTATTTTTGCTGTCAAAACATTGTTAATTTAGTGACGTCAAATTTTATTTAATTCTGACCTATTTAACGATTTTTTGTAGGGTTTGTAATACCTGATACCGAGTAGATTTTTTCATTTAAACATTTTACATTGGTTACAAATAATATACTTATTATCGGTAGTGCACTTTAATCGATTACATACTTTATGAGATTTGTAAATGATAAAATGTACACAATTCTACATATTCGAGCATTAACTAATTTTCTTTAGTTCAAGAAACGTTTCCATGTTTGAATTCAGATGTTACCTAATGATATCAGCCTTTACCATTTTTATCCTCATGGATACGTATCCCAAAGGTATAACTGAAGCGTCTACAGGATTATTGACAATTAAAGGCATGACCATGAAAACGACTTGATGATCGCGGTGTTCGAGTTGGCCCTAATCTTTTTTTTATTTACGAGGGTGGATTGATAAGTTTCCGGCCTAACCAAGAGATGACGCCACTAGGCCTACCTTGAGGTGACATTCTATAGTACCATCCTTGGATAGCTTGTAGCTATAGTTTCAGCCCGATCTCCTTGCTAGTGTAGGTTTGACAGCACGCTGAACAAGACGCCTCTGTGGTTTTCGTAAAAATGGAAAAGCAGGAAAATCGTGCTGTCATCAAATAGTTTTATTTGAAGGGGTTAACGCCGAAGGAAATTAAAAAAGAGATGGACTCAACACTGGGGACATCCTCCCCGTCATATTCAACCGTTAAGCAGTGGGTTTCCGAGTTTAAAAAGGGTCGTGTGAGCACCTCTGATGGGCCTCGCTCAGGACGCCCCGTTGAGGTCACAACTCCAGATATGATCGAAAAAATTCATCAAATAGTGCTGGGACACCGCAGATTGAAAGTGCGTGAGATAGCTGAGACCTGTAAGATGTCATATGAACGTGTGCAACATATTTTGCACCAACATTTGCATATGGAAAAGCTCTGTGCAAGATGGGTGCCGCGTTTGCTAACAGTCGACCAAAAATTGATTCGAAAAAACATTTCTACCGCAAATTTGTCATTGTATAAGCGTAATCCAAGCGAATTTTTGCGTCGATTCGTAACCGTTGACGAAACGTGGGTCCACCACTACACTCCTGAAACCAAAGAACAGTCTAAACAGTGGATTGGACCAAGGGAACCAACTCCAAAGAAGGCAAAAACAATTTTTTCGGCGAACAAGGTTATGGCTACTGTTTTTTGGGATGCAAGAGGTATCATATACATTGATTACCTTGCAAAGGGTAATACTATCACTGGTCAATACTACGCAGACTTATTGCAACGTTTGAGCCACGAGGTGAGAATTAAACGACCTCATCTGGCGAAGAAAAAAATCTTGTTTCATCACGATAACGCACCAGCGCACACGTCAATCGTTGCGACGGCTAAAATCAACGATCTAAAGTTTGAATTGATGCCGCACCCTCCTTACTCTCCAGACCTAGCCCCGAGTGACTATTTTCTGTTCCCTAATCTCAAAAAATGGCTTGGCGGTAAGAGATTTGCGGACAATGAAGAAGTAATCGAAGCTGTAAATGGTTATTTTGAGGAGCTTGACGAATCAGTCTATAGAGATGGCATTAATAGACTGGAACACCGCTATGAGAAATGTATCAGCCTTGGAGGAGATTATGTTGAGAAATAAAAAAAAAAAATTTTTAAAAACCTTGTTTTTCTTGGTCAGGCCGGAAACTTATCAATCCACCCTCGTATTAGTCTTGTATTACCAGTCTTACAATTTTCTTGTATCGGTACATTTTTAAAAGGGCCAGTCTTGGAAGGATTTAAAACTAATTTTAGGGAAAGCAAGGTTGACTTTCACCGCCCTTTCCTTACGTAAGATGTTTCCGGAAAGTTTTATTTACAAGTTTGGGCTTTGAGGTCCACAACTTCACAGAACTTTCACTGATTAAAGACTTCCTCGAAATTAACTTTCGCAGCAATTTTAAATCGTGCAATTACATGGACCTTATCTATTTTCAACTGATTAATAAAATGAGCGAATTGCGACCATTGGGGTATATACAATCTACAAAACAGAATTTACAGTGTGGAATATATTACCTATTGTAAATTACTGGCAGTTTACGTTTGGGTTATTCTACAAACTAAGGACGAAACTGAGTCTGATTTTCTGATTTTGGATTTATGGCCATTTCAAGGAAATCAAGCAGTAGGAAACTGAGAGTGTAACCAAGAAACTGAGGAAAAAGAAATAAAACCAACCGCAATAAACTTTTTAAATAACAAATTGACTTGTCATGTTGGCCATAGACTTGTTTTTTGTAAGATTTGTCTGATTATTGCCTCCAATTTTTGCGAGCTTGTCTTTTTTCACGAGCCGACATTTCAGATACTAGTATTTTTGCCAGTTTCTCTCAATTTTTTATACTCTTGCTTTTTTTTTTTCTTTTTCCGCCGCTAATCTGTCAGGATCACTATTTATTTTTGCATATCTCAATTTTTCAGCTATCCTTTTTCTTCTAATATTTCCTCCTTAGTCTGTTTATTCTTTGGTTTCTGCATTTTTCTTTTAATTTTAATTTTTTTAAACTATCGAAGTTTTGTATGTAACTACACTATCGTTCGTTTTATTATTTTGACTTTATAGTGTATAGCTAAAAAGTTGCAAATTATCTTGCACACAAACAGCATTTAAATATAAACTTCTCAGGACCCTGGATAGTTCTTAGTATTCTGGGTCTCAATTTGACAGGATCCTGAGACCAGGTTCCTGAGAATTTTTAAATAATATTAAAAAAAACATCGATTAAAAAACATTCAACCAAAATTAAGCAGAACTAAGCCTTGGTGTAAGCAAATTACATATCAAAACGCTAAAATTACCATATTATATATTTATTTAGTATGTAAATATCTTACCAGGATCCTGTGAACTCGACTGATTACGACGCGACTTCCTCTTTTGATTGTGCCAGGCTGACTGAACAACACGCTAGGTGCAAAAAAATAGGTGGTATTCTTTGCCCCTTTCGTAGGTACAATTAACTCAACTGAACGACAACGTCTCTCGGTTAATAGAATATTGAATATTTACTTATTTTACATTGAACAGGATCCTGATATAAAACCGTTGGGACAAATTTTGGAAAAGGATTTTATAATATTTTTACGACAATAAAATGATAATATGTCTCCCAGGCAAGAACATATAATAAGTACTTCTTTATTTTGGTTTCATTTTTGTCCTCAATGTGGTAGTAAATAAATCACATTACACTTTTGATTAGATTTTGTTTGAGGGACACTGCAGGTTCCTGAGAATTTGGCACTTTGAATAGTAATTTCGTCAAGAAAATAATTTTAAATCTAAATTATTTTTAGAGACCAACTAGACATAGGTTAGTTTTACAGTATGTTATACAAATAAATTAGTTTGTAACAAATTTTTCAGGATATTTTACCTGAGCCGCCGAAAATTCCTTAGTTTGTAGAACTACCCGTTTACGTTATCGAAATAGTCAGTCAGTATGTACAATTCAAGGGTTGTGAGCTAGGGTGAACATGCTTTGGTCTGTTTGTCCTTTCTTTCTCTCCGTGATAGGGGTTTATAAACATTATTGTGCATATTAAGAAGGGTTAGACACTGAACAAATTTATTTTTTTCTTTATTACCTTCACATTTTTGCGTAATCCAGCGTCTGAGATTTTTTCACGATAAACTGTGCAATTAATAAACTCTAGTAACCAATTAGTACGTCAAACAGAATCCTAATGAAAAACATGTTTACAAAACTGTCAATAATGCATTAAGCCCTACGGCCACATCGTGTGTGGGAAAGTATTTTGAAGAATAAATAAAATTCAGTGCATGTTTATCTTTTATTTTAGGCATATTCTAAACTAATTACAATTTTGATTAGCGCCCATTTACCAAATTTCTAGGAATATATGTACCGATCTCATTAAAGTAATAATCAGAATTGGTCCAGTAGTTCTTGAGAAAATAGCGCAGATTAGAATTTTCTTCAGTGCAAATACGACGGCTTCTTACTTTACTGGGAAACCGTTATTTGTGGCTTTTTAATTCAAAAATTCGTAAAAATTATTAGACATTGTTTCCTTAATTTGATCAAGAAATTACTTGCTTTAAAAACAATTTCACATTTAAAAATGCCCAAGGCAGGTAAAACCGAGTGTCTACAGGTCGATAATAATAGAGTAAACAAAAATAAAGGTCTGACGCGCTTTTGTTTCACAGAATTAAAAGTTTCCATTCGATCACCGGCTATGTGACAACGTCTCTGTATTCTACTGAGGAATTCGTTCTACTTTAAAGTATAAGGAATAAATAAATGCATGAAGAAAATGATGCTGCAGAGAATTCTGTGGTGCGAATCATTACTCTATTAATCGCAATATTTAAAGTTTGTTAGTAATATAAAATCGGGAATTTGATAATGGGTTAAGGATTTCGCGGTCAAAACTATTTGAACTGTTCTCGATTTTCAGACTCGATAGCCGTGGTCTAGGATTCCTCCGTCGGTGAGAAAATCGTTGGAGTCGTTTATCCGACGTTTCTCCGACAGCTGTGGTTGATATCCTCAGGAAACATAATGAGGCTGTAATGTTCCTCGCTGAGACAGTCTAAGTACAGTCAGAGCGAAAGATATTACGACCCAGCTACGTTTCCTAAGGGTGCCAATCGCAGTTGGCAAAACCGAGCGGCATGGCCTAGAGGTTTAGACCATTGCTTAGCATTCGGAAGGACGCCGGTTCGATTCCGGGTCCGTCTGCCTTGGTCCAAGTTTTTCTGTGGTTTCTTTGGATCACTTAGGCAAATGCTGAGACAGTAATATTCCACAGATAATCTTTCACTCTCTTCTGTCTTCATTTCGTCCGTCTCATCTTTCTCACCCGAACCACCGCCCACCCATTCCCACGATTCCTGAAAGCAGGCTGAAGAGGGCCTTCCGCCCTACCTTCCGGCATAGTCCGGAGGGACTGCCCGCCCATCAGCATTACTGACTGGTGGGAATGAAACACCCAAAAGTTTTTTTTTTTTTTTAGTTGGCAAAACGTCGGATAAATGACTCCATCGGTATTTTCGCCGAAAGAGGAGAAGGTAACAAATTATTCACAAATGTAACTTAAGAGTTACGTAAGCTTGTCTTTCAAGCTGTAGTAGTACTGAGCTATTGAAGATGATAATAATAATAGGTAAACAGCGGTGTTGTCGAGCCGGAAAGCTCCGGAACGTCGTTCCGGTACTTCCTTTTTGGACAGGAACGCGTTCCGGAACTAAAGATGATTTCTGATAACGAGAATTGGCTGACGTATTGAAAAAAAAATTAAAAAGAATTGCTGATTTTTTTCTAATTTTTGACGAATTTTTACATGTATTGTTATAAACAAGGGTTTGAACCGAACCCGAACCGGAACAAAAGCCGGAACGAACCGGCTTGTTTTTCCGAACCGTGAACATGGCCGATCCTGGCGACGGGCGAAAATTGGGGGAAATCCCCCCTCCCCCGCAATCGTCAAATTTGGGACATGAGACCGCACAGAGCGGCCGCCTACCCATGATCGGCCCTGTCTATATAATTATATATACGCGTTCCGGTAAAAAAAAAATTAGCACAACACCACTGTAAGTAAATAATAGTGGCCCCGGTTGAAGCCCTGTGACACTCCTCTACGGAATGTATCTATCTACCTTAAATGGCACCAAAATAAATAAGCTGTTCCTTCTGACATACCTATGCATTATATGAATATAAATCTGATTATTTCGAAAATGGCAGAGTGTAGTAGTAATTGATCATAATAATGTACTCATTAAACATAAGACATACTAGACATTCAAGTTGCTACAGTTATGCTTTGATCTTCTGATTAAAGTTTTCAGTAATCCGATTTTCTTTCGAAAATGCCGACCGAGTTAACTTAAGACTTAAAGTGACAAGCAAAATGCCTTTACAAGTAATAAATACAAAAATGTTTTGGTTAAGACGTAATTGGATACACGGTTCAAAATAAATGAAAGTAGTCTTCTAACAAAACTAATATGCATAAGTCATACATTAGTAATATTCGAAAAATTCGTCACAATAACCAAGTCTAAAATGTACAACTGTTTCTGCTCTCTGCATAGAAAATTAGCTTACTATTAAATCTGTTTTGAAAAATAACAACCCACCCCTACCCTACCCACTATAAACGCGCAGAATTATTCATTTCCCTAACTTGCATTTCGAGCTATGTAGCGTTAAAATTTCACTATTAAAACGCAAAAATGCAAATGCACGAAGATTTTTTTTTCATTTTGTAAGAATTTCAGTTGACTGCAAAAGGGAAAAGATGGATGAAGTTTAGAAGCATACGGAATTAGAAATAGGGTGAGCTCGGGCAGCTCTTTTCTACTCTACGAGTTGTGGTGACTAATTATCTATAATACTGACGCGCTTAATTTTCTTAAAAAATTACTTCTAACCGGAGCTCAAATAAGTAGGTATAGCATTTTAATAAACGTTAACCTTTGAATCTTTTATCAAATACTTAAAAACGAGTGAATCGAACTGCAAACAAAGATCTTACATACGCCAGTCTCCCCTATTATTCTTCTTCCATATGAATTTGTAAATTAAGGAAGATACAGAAACAGAATTACATATATCGGGTTGTTCGGAAAGTCATTTCGTTTTTTCCCGACAGAGGATTTAATTGTATTCTTTTGCACCCAACTTCACATTTAAGCCGTATAATTTTTATATGCTTTGAGAGCTCATATAGCAAGGCTTGTGTGTGAAAAATTCCAATTAATTCTACGCAGTAGTTTTTGGTTGGTGCCCTTTTAAATATGGAGAGCGATAAGCAGCATTTTCGACATATCTTACTGTTTTACTACAGAAAGGGTAAAAATGCTGTTCAAGCCAGAAAGAAATTGACTGATGTGTATGGAGAAGGTGTGTTGACAGTACGCCAGTGCCAGAACTGGTTCGCTAAATTTCGATCCGGCAATTTTGATGTCGAAGATGCACCACGTTCGGGAAGGCCGGTTGAAGCTGATAAAGACGCGATAAAGGCATTAGTTGATGTGAACCGGCGAATAACAACACGTGAGATCGGATTGAGGTTAAATTTATCAAATTCAACAGTTTATGACCACTTGAAAGGCCTGGGATTATCCTCGAAGCTCGATGTATGGGTTCCCCATGTTCTCACAGAGAGAAATCTGTGTCGCCGCATTGACGTCTGCGATTCGCTTCTCAAACGTCACGAAAATGATCCGTTTTTGAAGCGCATCATCACTGGGGACGAAAAATGGGTTGTATACAACAACGTCAAACGCAAGAGGTCATGGAGCAAAAAAGATGAACCGGCTCAAACCATTTCCAAAGCCGATATTCACCAAAAAAAGGTGATGCTGTCTGTTTGGTGGGATTTTAAAGGAATCGTTTTTTTTGAGCTTTTACCGGATAACACAACGATTAATTCGGAAGTCTACTGTCATCAGCTGGACAAACTGAATGATGCACTTCAACAGAAAAGGTCAGAACTAATCAACAGGAAAGGTGTAGTGTTTCACCAAGACAACGCGAGACCTCACACAAGTTTGGTCACTCGCCAAAAGCTTTTACAGCTTGAATGGGATACAATGCTACACCCACCATATTCTCCAGACCTGGCACCATCGGATTATTATTTGTTCCGGTCACTCCAAAATTTTTTAGACGGTAAAACCTTCACCTCAAATGAGGAGGTCAAAAACCTCCTCGATCAGTTTTTTGCCAGCAAAGACCAAAAATTTTATGAGCGTGGAATTATGCTACTACCAGAAAGATGGCAAAAGGTGTTGGACCAGAACGGTCAATATATAATTTAATAAAGTATTTGTTTATTATACGAAAACTGTCTTTCATTTCCACAAAAAAAAAACGAAATTACTTTCCGAACAACCCTATATTTTATTATTTGCATCGAACGGTTCTAAAAATTACTTTTTTGGTACAATTAAGAATTTTGAACTTTGCCTCCCACCAAGTGTTTCAGATAAAATAAGGGTTGAAGACTTTTCGAATAACACTTAATATCGGAGCGGAGTTTATTGTCAGTGGATAGTAGGAAAACGAGATAGAGCTGCTCGAGCGAAGTCAGTTTAAGCTGGCGTTTCTGCGGACATCAAAGGCTTTTCACTGTTAGCATTGTGTATATCCGATACTTTTACAAACAGGTTTATTAATTTGTTGAGGCGGTTTTAATTAAAAAGACTACGCAAAGCGAAAATTAATAAAGCAATATTAAATGTAAGTTTAAACTTGAAGCCATCATACTACCTCGTTAGTTGGAAAATGTGCCAAAATGTCGGAAAATTGTCGAATTTCTTTTTAATATTACACAACTTCTTCAAACGAAAGGTACTTATAAGCTTCATGACTTCAATTACTTATCCTAAAGGATACTAAGTGTAATTTATTGTATTTTGCTGAATGTTACACCTTGCTTCTTTACGTCTTTTTTTCTACCTAATTTACCCGGCGCCTCCACCAAATTTTTATACCAAGTTAGTTGGTTTCGTTTCTTTAGTAAGTATTATTAATTATCCCGATATTTACCTAGAGCAAGCAAACTTACCCCAACGCTTTTACACTTACAATTAGAAATAAGAAACGTACGAAAAACTAAAGCGCTGGCAAACAATATTTAACGCATCAGCTGTTCTTTGGCGTTTCTTTAGATTTTGAAGTAGTTAAATTTGTATTTATTATCGCAATTATGAGAGACAACTTGGAAGCTCTAATTAGAATATAAATTGTTTATTCCGTAAGTTGTAACGTCTTAAGAAGTCTACTTGTAATTCTCTTTGCTGACAGAATTCATACGTAATCAACTTTTGAATATTCATATTATTTAGTCTTTAGTTCGTATAGGTGTACAACATGTATATGTATGCAAGAAGTATCGTTGGGTTCATTAGAAAAATAGACGTTTCTGGCAATTTATAAGCATGAATTTTGGTCTTGCTGTCGACGCGTATCTTTGCGTTAATTCGTTAACCGCACAGTAAGTTTCAGTTTTGCTTTCAAAGTAGGTATATGCAAATTTTCAACTAATTATCACACCGCCCGCCCTTTGATGACATAACGTTATTACCCTTTTCAAAAAACACCATTGCATTTACTGCCTCAAATATGATATTAACAAGAATCCGCCCTCATCCAGATTTAAATATGGGATACTTATAAAAAAAAGGGGGAACCAGGGCAGCCTGGTAACAAATTTTTGTTTACATACATTGTTAAGACTTGTGTATATTTTTTAGTAGGTTATAGTTATTTTAAACTTTTTTATTTCTATAATTTAATTTCATCAAATTCCTTTTCGTAGAACGTAAGTAATAGTGTATTTATATTTAAACTTTCTAGCAGTATATTTACCAAAAGTTGTATGTATCACTATCGTTCAGGTAATTGGGTTTTGCCAAAAGGTAGTTGCACATTTACCTGAATTAGAGTAATGACCCTGTTGTCATGGAGATTTGCACCCTCTTTGCTATAGTGTGCACTATTCTCACCCGCATATAAATATGCATGTTCATCCAAAAACAG
>NW_020439033.1:1244629-1250216 GCF_000699045.2 Agrilus planipennis | reverse complement strand
TTCTCTATATCCATACAAAATATCTATCAAACAAATAAAATTAAAATTTTCTTTTGAAAAATGAAACCATTCCATCAGTATTTTCTTATGACATTGTCACGTTCAACTATCGTCAGTAAACCGACTTTACAGACAACCGATTTTTTTTTTACCGGAACGCGTATATATAATTATATAGACAGGGCCGATCCTGGGTAGGCGGCCGCTCTGTGCGGTCTCATGTCCCAAATTTGATGACGACGATGGGGGGGGCTTTCCTCCAATTTTCGCCCGTCGCCAGGATCGGCCCTGTATATAGCATAAAAAGGAAAGGAAACGAAAATCATTACGAAACCCATTTTGTGTATACGTATATATATCGAGTTCCGGTTCAGCAGAAAAAAAACGTTCCGGATTCCGGTTCACGGTTCGGAAAAACAAGCCGGTTCGTTCCGGTTTTTGTTCCGGTTCGGGTTCGGTTCAAACCCTTGTTTATAATAATACATATAAAAATTCGTCAAAAATTAGAAAAAAAAATCAGCAATTCTTTTTAATTTTTTTTTAATACGTCAGTCAATTCTCGTTATCAGAATTCATCTTTAGTTCCGGAACGCGTTCCTGTCCAAAAAGGAAGTACCGGAACGACGTTCCGGAGTGTTCCGGCTCGACAACACCACTGCTTACCACTTTCCGTTCTGCAGTCTTGCTTTCGAAATAGTAATCTTCTGGCCTCCTTCAGTCACTTTCATTTCAAAATCTGAAAAAAAAAACAAAGAATAGTAGTAGTACTCGGTGAAAACTGCAGTGCATAATTATTTCCGTCAATGTTTAAAACGTTCTTTTGGGATAATTATTTCAACATCGATTACTGCGAGATTTCGCAGGTGATTTACTCGATTATTGTTTGACTCTATTTTAACTTCATCAAATGTTTAGTAGTTTCATCTTAATAATGATTTTGGTTTTCTGCTTTACGGTAGTTTTTAGTACATATACTTTATTATGCAGATATGTTTAAGAATATTTTCTACTAATTTGTTTTGAGATAAGCAACGCTAAATCCAAACAGCAAACATCTCCAAAAACAGTAAGAGTGGGACTTTTTCAAGAGAGAAATAAGAACATTTTCAACAACTGATTTTTTAAATGTTTTGCTCTCATTCCTCTGAAGTTACACTTTTGTAGGTACACACATATATTTACCAAGTGAGAAAGCATTGAATGTGAAATATTACACCCGTTTGTGTTAAAGGTTGGTTTAAAATTTCGCCGTTTATCTGCTTGCAATTTTTCCTGAAAGGGTGCAATATTCTCAACTCCCGAGTATTCGTACTTCTTAAATTACCAATTTATTGGAAAAGGCACAACAATTTTAAACAGATGCTTGTAATTGACACTTTTGAAATTCGGAAAATAGAAAACGGTTTAAATCCTAGGCGTGGGTTGTTTAGAAAAGGTTATTTTTTCGTAATCTAACTTTTGACAAACAACTAACTAAAAAACGCATTGGAGGCTTGTTCCTACTAAAGCAATAATAGTAGCATTATAAGCTAAATATCGACATAAGATTTATATGTATAAACAAATTTATTAAAATTCTAGTTCCAATCCCGAATATTAGAATATCTGGTGGGACAGAAACCAAATATTAGGCGAAACATCTTATGATCCTGTTTGAAAATTAGTTTTTCCTCGGAAAATTACGCAAATATGAGAAAAATGTGTAGGACCATTTTTGTAAAATACGTAATTTATTATAAAAAAAGTCCAGGACAACATACACTTATAAATCTAATAGTTTGAATAATAGAGCTGATTCTGAAGTAGTTATTAGTTATTTTATAAAAATTATGCTTGGTAAAATACTATTCTAAAAAGTTCATTGAAATATTAAACACGACAATTCGTCACATGTGTTATTTACCTTCAAGAAAATATTCTTTTTTTTTTGTAAGATTATATGCATATTAATTACATACTTTAAATGCTGCGTGTGAAGTTTAGATAAATAGCAGTAGCCGATTTTATAAAATTAAAAAAACAACTTCCACTGATCTTGAAAAATTTGATTGAGTTGACCTCTACTGTATGAAAATTAATCATCTTCTACCGATTTTTCTCTCTCTCTCTTACCATTAGTACATGAATATAATACATTCCTTTGTCACAAAAGTAATATATCATTTCTGTAATACTTTTCAGCAATTTCGGCGTGTTTCTACGAGTGAAAACATATCCATAAAATGGAAGGAAACGAGAAAATAATATAATAACAAATGCCTCAAGAGATCAATGAAAGAAAATACCAACATTTTTGTGTCAAGTCTTTAATACGAATACAATTTTTATAATTGAACTTAATTCAGAAATTACTATAGCAAGTTTGATATATTTTTTAATGATCTACTAACTGAATAATTAGCCTTGAAAACAACCTGTTAAGCGGTAATAAATAATATTAATCCTATCACTTCAAAAACAAAAAAAACAACTGAATAATGCTTGTACGCAAACTAGAATATCAAGGTGTTTATCGACGATTGCATATTACAAAATACTATTAGATTGGCAACTTAATTTGTAAGAGATGGTAGATATTAATTTATTAATATAATAAAAATTCCAAAAAATTATGAAAACATGATCAAAAAATGCAAACAATTTATACATAAGTATACCTACTGTATGGCACAGTTGTCCAAGGATGTAAGCAGCTACAATACGTAATATAGTTTTTTTATAAAACGATCAGGCATACCTACTGCAAACCGTAGAATTATCGAAAAAATAGGTGATTTCACTTAAAAGCACCTTATTCTTCAATTTTAAAATATAATGCCCAACAAAATCAAAATTTACTGGGTTTAACCGCGAGTTGGCTTACGTTGATGTCCTAAATATGTGTCAAATATCATCGACGGCCACATAAAACTATAGGGTTGTTCGGAAAGTCATTTCGTTTTTTTTTGTGGAAATGAAAGACAGTTTTCGTATATTAAACAAATACTTTATTAAATTATATATTGACCGTTCTGGNCTACGAGAGGTGACAAGCAGCATGAGGTAGTGTGTAGTGGGTAAAAATTGAGAATATTTCATATTAAAATTTTTGTTTATTTTTTTTAATTGTCGGTGATGTGCACAGTTCAATTTAAAGATCGTGCAGTTCCACAGTGCTAATACGCCAGCAGCCGTCATAAGTTGTAATATTTATTCTTTATTTCAGGGAATTACTTTCAAGTTTTATATCAATCATGAAGTTTCAAGCTGTCTTCTGGTTGGTTTTCCTCACTTTCGTTTTCATCACAGAAAATAGCAAAGCACATGGAGCACCGAGTGCGCAATCTGAAGACATGCTAAAGACACTTTTAGAGTTAGACAGGATGTATTCAGCCGTAGCAAGGCCTAGGTAGGTACAACTCATTTTACAAGCAACTTTTCTTATTTGCTCGCATTACGAAACAAAGCGGTAGAAAATTTTCTTTCACGGATTTTAATCCACCTCGATAAATGTCATGAATCCACAATAAGTAGCAACTATAGTCTGTTTATTCACGGAAGGCTGATTAATGATGGCAAAAAGGCTGACCAATGTTCCATAGGAACTGTTTACAACCCGGCGTGCTGATGAGAACCATCGAATTTGAAATTGTGATCTAAGTCTGACAATTTCGACATAATCCTAACCAAAATACACCTTAATCCTCGGTTAACTTATTTTGATGATCCAAAACTTGAGAAAAATAGCATGCGGTATATTTACAAATGTTGAAAATAGTTTTAGAAACTGGAATTTTCAAGGTTAACTTTATAGAAAGTATGTAAGAAACTCCAAAATATTAAAAATTACAACGTGCTATTGGTTTTTTAGAACTTATGCTACCTTTTCGATTTTGGTTAAATAAATGAATAGAAATTAAGTTAATTGCAAGAGATGCGGGTACGTAATAAACTATGCATTGTTTCGTTTAAATAAACAAAAGTTCGTAACTACGTAATTTAATTCTTTTTGACTTATCGTTAGTGTTACTTTGCACATTTTATGATACCAATGAAATTGAAAAGGAAAATAGAAAATGTGAATGATTATGCAATAGATGTATCTCTCGGTACTCGATACCTATCGAATATTAGGCACATTTTTCTATTTCTCATAACATCTTTCGAAGGCTAAATAATTTTTCAGCAAGTGCAGATGTTCCTTTTTCGAAAAATTGTCTTTAACTTTAATAGATACGAAGTCATTTCCTCATCTTACGTCTTGCATTGAAATTACCTCCAATCTCTTTCTGATGCACCAACTTAGATTACATCCTGCCTCAATCTTTACATTCACTGACTTTACAACTTTAAAATTAATATAATCTTTGAGCTTGAATATTAGTCAGGTAATAAAAGAAAATGTAACAATAATAAACGTAATGGCATCAAAAGTCTGAACCTAGGAATAACTTTCTGAATGACATTTGCACTTTGAAGAGCGTAGGTACATTTTGTATGACCTAATGAGAAATCTTTTATGCACTCGGGATTTATCGAAGTTTTGGAGCAGGTCACAATTCACAAATGTTAGAGTTTGTGAGATTTAACCTACAGAGATCGGAAGTAATTTTTCCAAAATAAGACCTGGATTATTGTTAAATGGTTATAGTTTTGTATAGTACCATCAGTTCGAGACGATTTAATCCCCAAGTTATGAAAGCTGCTAGGGATGCAGAACTGCAGCATTGTAATTTAGACTATTAAGCTCAATAGAAACTAGCACATTATTTACCTAATTCTATTAATATTCAAATTGCCGTGATCTCTATCATTAAATATTAATTAGTGGCTTTCATGAAAACCGTACAAGAAACTAACGTAGACCACATGCGATTCGAAGCCGCACATTCCTCACCACTGTTCTAATATCTACAGAGGTTCAAGAAGTCGAACTTTTACATGCAAATTTTTTATAAACCTGCATGCCCTTTCCCGCAAGTTTAGTAAATATGTCCCTATTTTTATGTTATTGTTTTATCTCACTGTATATCCGACAATTTTAGGTATAATAACTTTTTTGCGAACTCCAACATGTAGAAAATTGTTGGAAAGTTCTTTAAAAGTAAATTTTAGATATTGGTTCTACTTACCACCAGTGGTGTTGTGCTAATTTTTTTTACCGGAACGCGTATATATAATTATATAGACAGGGCCGATCCCAAATTTGACGACGACGACGACGACGACGGGGGAGATTTCCCCCAATTTTCGTCCGTCGCCAGGATCGGTCCTGTATATAGCATAAAAAGGAAAGGAAACGAAAATCATTACGAAACCCATTTTGTGTATATGTATAGGGTCAATTGAAAAGTCCCCGGCCTGACACATAGATGGCGGCACCAGAACTAAATCCATATGTTTTTCAGTTAGTCCTAACCTTCAAAAGACGCGTCTATAAATTTGACGGCTGTCGGATCATTAGTTTGTGAATTATAGCATTTTAAGTGAAGCAACTTTTGTTATTGTGAAAAAAATGGATAAAAAGGAATTTCGCGTGTTGATAAAATATTGCTTTTTGAAGGGAAAAAATACAGTTGAAGCAAAAACTTGGCTTGATAACGAATTT
>NW_020439033.1:1235229-1238384 GCF_000699045.2 Agrilus planipennis | reverse complement strand
AATTGGAATTTTTCACACACAAGCCTTGCTATATGAGCTCTCAAAGCATATAAAAATTATACGGCTTAAATGTGAAGTTGGGTGCAAAAGAATACAATTAAATCCTCTGTCGGGAAAAAACGAAATGACTTTCCGAACAACCCTATAATTTTTATGTACTTTGGGAACAGTATTTTTTTTTTGGATAAATGGTACCCCATGTCCTATTTTGTACCCCTGACAATATGTGTACAAAATTTCATGATGATCCCTTATGACGTAAAAACATATATTCGCAATTTAAAATATTAGTTAGGACATTATTACATTCTTTTTAATCTCTCTTAATCACAATTTATAGCATTCGTAGTCATACGCGTGATGGCAACCTGGGTTGAACTTTTTCTGATTTCTTTACAAAATCGTGTAGACAAACGATGAGGCACGCATTATCTACTGTTATTATCTTTTCCGACTGTTTTTTTCCCTAATCACCACTAACCACTCATTTCTACAATTTTATTCGTAAAAATTAATGCACACAAGTGTAGGTCAGCGGGACAGGCCACCCACTAGCGCCATCAGCTGGTGAGAATGAAACACAAAAATTTCTACGTGGCCCTTCTTCTTTTGTAGAACATGTGATTTTGATTAGAAAGTCGATTCATTTACTTAATTCGGTAATAAGAGATTAAAAATGTGTTCTTATGCAAATTTCAGGATTTAAAATTCTAGAGATAAAATTTAAAGGTTCGCATCCTGCCCGGATGCTATCTAGTAACCACTTAAAACTCATCAATTTCAATATTGTGTTCATAATATGTCCTGATGGTGTATGCTAATACGTCTTCGTGGTAGGTAGTGTGAGAAGTGGACCGGTTACAGAAGATGTCAACAATAGGAAGATTCAAAGGGCCATCGGCATGCTCACCCTTCATCATCTCGAAAAACTTTACGCTGACCGATCGAGACCCAGGTGAGGAAACAACCCCGCACGAAACTACCACTGTCGCATTACCAAAACCACATTGACATAATTTATCTTTGTTCTATTGCATGCACCATCAGTTACATATCTATGATAACTTTACTTCCCTAACAAAAGTACCAAACCTTGAAGTAGACTTGTAGGGACACTAATAAGAAACAGTTACAACTGCAGAATTATCATAAACCCTAACACAACTTCAAACGAAAACGTATTTTGGTAAATCTGCGTAGACAAGTAATAGTTTTTCAAAATGTTACTAGTACGACAAGTTTTATTACGTATCTAACTCTTAGTTTGTGTTTGCAGATTTGGAAAACGAACCGAACAGGACACCAGTCTTCCAGAATGGTCCAATAATGACTATGATAATCAGGTATCCATTGTAAAATATTGATATTAATTGAAAACGCATAAAATCGGCCGCAACGCGCTGCAAATCCTTAGATTTATTCACAATACAAAACTTCTATTGTGGACCATGCAAATTAATAGAACACATTAGGTGTATTGGTAAACTTAAAATGACCGCAATGTCATTTTATTACTATTGATCTGAAGGGTTTATGTTGTGTGAGTTTTCTTCTCAGCCAAGGCTCCGTGAGGTGTGGGGTTGCCTTGAGAAAGTGGACTGTACAGATCTTGAATCGCCGGCACAAAATAACAATCATACGACCGAAACCTGAACGACAAATAGTAATAAAAGTACTGTTGAACGTTGAGAAAATCTTAAATCACTAACGGTGCGTTCTGATATACCCTAACAAGTCTTAACGTGAAATATGTATGTGTTGTGGTTCCTTGGATATTTGATGCAACCATGATGCGATGGAGATGTAATAATTATTCAAATATGCATCAAGTACTCTTCAGAAGTTGTTGTAACTGTAGGGTTGTTCGGAAAGTCATTTCGTCTTTTTTTGTGGAAATGAAAAACAGTTTTCGTATAATAAACAAATACTTTATTAAATNTACTCGAAATTCACTTATCAAATCATTTTCTGTATGTAGTCTTCTAGTCATATTATTAATGAGACTTACAAGGAATTGATTTCTGTTAATAATAGTAATTTTTTATTATCTGTTAAAGTTAATGTTCCTAATTTCATCACTTGAACAGTCTCTGATGCTTCTATGAGTTTGTTTCCTTTTTTAACGTCTTTTAGTGATTCCAAATAGCGAACAGTTCGACGGATTAGTTTGTCCGCATATATATACTATCGTTACACTTCTGTTCTGTAACGCTTCAGACAAGATGGAAAGTTCATACAAAACGTCATACATTAATGCCAAGTTAATTACAAACTGTTTAGACATGATATATTTTTTTAGACCAATGTATACACTCTGATCAGTTTTTGAACGAGTTTCATCAGTTGCGGCTTGATGAAAATGTTCAGCAAGAGATTTTAAATTTTGCCAAACTGCATTAACAGTTCTGAATGAACTAGCTATCCACCTTGTTCCTAAAACACGTCCTATTTTTTTAATTTCTTCTCCCAAATTTTCCGCGCATGATTTCATTCAAAAACCGGTTCACGTATTTGTTTCGGTTCGGTTTGAGTTCCGGTTCAGCAGAAAAAAAACGTTCCGGACTCCGGTTCACGGTTCGGAAAAACAAGCCGGTTCGTTCCGGTTCGTGTTCGGTTCAAACCCTTGTTTATAATCTTACATATAAAAATTCGTCAAAAATTAGAAAAAAAAATCAGCAATTCTTTTTAATTTTTTTTCAATACGTCAGCCAATTGTCGTTATCAGAAATCATCTTTAGTTCCGGAAAACGTTCCTGTCCAAAAAGGAAGTACCGGAACGACGTTCCGGAGCGTTCTGGTTGGACAACACCACTGTAAATAAGCGACTATTTCTCGTAAAAAGTAAAGGATAAGAAATGGTTATTGTGGGTTATCCCTAAGAGATAGACATATATCATCCCGGACTTTTTTGTAGACCATTTAAAGGTGTACAATACTGTAGAACATTATTTTGATCTATCTCGTAGGGTTCAGCCAGCGCTTGCAATTTAAGCGCAAAAAAATGTTTATTTACATTACATTACAAGCCTCTAAAATTATCAGTGCTTCTTTATTATATTATGCATGTATTATACATATAAACTTTCCTCTTGAATTACTCTATCTATTAAAAAAAAACGCATTAAAATCCGTTGCGTAGTTTTAAAGATCTAAGC
>NW_020439033.1:1213371-1229354 GCF_000699045.2 Agrilus planipennis | reverse complement strand
CAGCATTTTTACCCTTTCTGTAGTAAAACAGTAAGATATGTCGAAAATGCTGCTTATCGCTCTTCATATTTAAAAGGGCACCAACCAAAAACTACTGCGTAGAATTAATTGGAATTTTTCACACACAAGCCTTGCCATATGAGCTCTCAAAGCATATAATAATTATACGGCTTAAATGTGAAGTTGGGTGCAAACGAATACAATTAAATCCTCTGTCGGGAAAAAACGAAATGACTTTCCGAACAACCCAATACAATGCATCGTGGTCAAATAAAGAAATAGATGATCCTAAAATATCGTGTTGTTGCCTTTTTGCGTTTATCAGAACGCGTTGTGTTTATTTCTGCAAATGCCACTACACGAATAATTCTGCATTGTGAATGAACTTGAGAAGCCACAACGCGATGCTCAATGATTGTTTTGGAAAAATGATTTAATTTATAAGGTGAAAACGATTTACTTGATTTCAGGTATTGAAGAATCAGCTTATCAATTATTTAAGAAAATAAGATACTTCTTCCTTCATCTTCTTTGTTTGTTATGTGGTTTTCGACCCCATCGATAATCACCGAACCTTTTCAACGGTCTTCTCCGAATGCATATTATTTACTATTTGTAAAACCTCATCTGTTACATACGTACCTACGCTATTCTGCAATCTTAAACCAGCTTACACGATCATGTTATATACATATGTAAACATTCTGTATATTGAAAATCAATATGTTAATAATTAATAAATAAAAAATAATTATTAAACTGAATTATCTCAAGTCTTGGTAAACCTGCGTTTCATTTTCTTCTAGTCCATACCTCGGTTTACAGGTACTAATAAGGCAAAGTATAGCACATGCAGCTTTCAAATGCAATTCGTTTGCATTTAGAACTTTAAACAACGCTCGAAGTTGAGCTATCCTTTTTAAAAAGTACTTAATGACATTGTAGTAACCTAGTAACTAATAGGTTTTACTGCAGCATTTAGTTCCTTACACTACATTTTCAGAGTTTTAAGAAAACTTAAGGAAAGTGTTTTCTTTATTAAAAATTAATTTAATGACATACTTAAATATGGAGCTTTATTTAAGATAAGTGGTTGAAGGTTTTTTATGTAATCCGTTTCTGTAGATTATTGATGACGTATTATTAGTGGGCGCGGCGGAAAAGAAAAGGTTAGAAGCCTTCGAAATGTAGTGTTATTGGCGGATGATGAGGATAACGTGGGTAGAAAAGGTTAGAAATGAGGTATTAGAAAGAATAGGAGAACAGAGGACTCTATGGAAGTCAATAAAAAATAGGCGATATAGGTTGGTAGGACATCTCAGGCATGAAGGTCTAGTCAGAGACATATTAGAGGCAGAAACAGGAGTTAGGAGGGGTAGAGGTAGACCTAGATTACATTATTGTTCGCAAATAGTTAAAGAAATGGGCTGTTCTAGTCAGGATAGGAAAAAGTGGTGGTACCTACGTGTCCAACCAGTCTTAGGACTGGCGACCCTATGATGATGATTATTAGGTAATAATAAATTACAGTAACTCAGTCATCACACAAATTAGTTAGATAGTTATCAAGAATCACAGAAGAGGACTCATGCATTAGAGTCTGTATTTTTTCATGGTTTAAGGGGATTTAAAGTGAGAATTTAAAATTATCGAGATACATTTTTATCACAGAAGATGAGGAAATTTAGCAGCGTGTGAGACTCCTTTTTCGAAATCTTTCAAACTTTTTCAAGACGTCATGCAGCCAATCAAATCCAAATATTAACTATATAATAGTAGCATCGACGGTAAAAAAAAGAAAATCATTTGCTAATTTCCTTTTTCATTCTTTTGTACTTCGATCCTGCTGCTTTTTTTTTACATGAAATGATTGTGTTTAAAAATAAACGAATATCGCTCCCGTACGTGTGCGTTCAGTATTTACCCACATCAGGTCAATGCTCATTCACAGAGTGTAATTTTTACCGCCAAACTCAATTATTAGGATCTTTTATTAGCAACAATAACAATGTTTACATTTTGCATCGGACAAGTATGATGCACATAGTACAAACGTATTTATTGTAAGTACAGTGGTAAAGTACCTCGGTAATTGACTGAAGAAAGTAAACTTCATAAAACGTTTGTAAATATGAGACTTAGGTTCACTCTCCTCTGTATGGTGTTAATGTTAATCTAATTTTCAGGGGCGGATCTACTTAAAGGCTTTTTGGGCTGCAGCCCAGGGCCCCGTGAATACAGAGGGCCCCCAACCTGAACTGAAAACAATAGTCGATATTGTCAATAATAAAAATTATCTACAATAAAAAAAAATCCGATCATAAGATTGACAACACTGCGATCAATCAACCCGTGTTAATTTGTTAATGTTTTCCCAAACTGCTATACCATCTTAAAAATTTTGTTAACGTTGCCGCTCTTTCTCCAGAATGTCGTATATAGAATACAAATACAGGACAACAATGTTGAACTATCGACTAAATCATTTAACAGTTCTTTTCATAAATTGCGATTTAACAAAGGACTTACAATGCGATGACCAAATAAAGGAATTTGCAGCACAAAAATGCAGAAAGGTTACTTTATAATTTATATAACATGACCATTCATAGCCTGTCAATTTATTTTGCAATAAATAATGTTTTAATAAATAAATAAAATATTTTGTTGTCCTACTTTCTTCCTGTACTTAACATATATTATATATATCTACATCACTACAGAAAACTGTTTTTTGACAAAATGGCAATTGGTTGGGTAATTAGGTAGGGCCCCTAAGCAGTATTAGCCCAGGGCCCCATAAATTCAAGATCCGCCCCTGCTAATTCTGTGTAATTTTCAAAGACTATCTTTAGATTAGGTATATCGCAAAAGTAAAATCGTTATTAAAATCATTTCTTTTTGTTTGTTCAGCTTTTATGTGTTCAAACTCGTAATGAGTAACAATAAGGGTAACATCACAGTTCGCTTCTTCATAATCTGTCATTTAATTTATTTAAATAAATACATTGTTCAAAACTGTTTTTTTTTTAATAGGCTGAAAAAACCTGTTAGTTTTTATGTTCTATAAAGTCGTAAAATTGTTGACATATTCTCACGTTTTCTAACTCGAGACTTCTGATGACAAAAAGTCTAAATTAATGACAGAAAGCACATGTTAAGTTATAAGATGACGTTTTATGATTACCGCCTGACAAAATGATCCACGCGAAATAGGTCGGTTTTCGTTTAATTACATGTTTTCAAAGATGGTTTTACTTGTCTGAAATGTACAATGATTTTTTTTTACATAAATACGTAAGGTGTGCGTTAGGTGTTAAAAAATGACTATATATGAGTAAGGATCTTTGAATGGATTATGAAGTACAATCTTGAATGTAAATAAAAGCGTCTAAATTATCCGGAAATCATGGAATGCTAAATTAAAATTACTGTCAGTAATCGCAATATAATAATTATCAAGATGCAATAAAACCTTTTCAAGTATTAGAAACAATGTATGTATTTTACCTCGAGTTCAATCGAAAACAATCCAAGGCAGCTGAACTTTGAACTCGTTTGAAGCGAAATTGTAAATTGCCATATTCTCTTTCGTGGCTGTAAGTAGGTACATAGCACATAACCATATAGAAATTTTTCTTTACTTATGTTAAATATATTACGAGAACCTATAATGTTTATGTTATATAACTTTTCTAGAAATAAAATTAAAAGAATGCTCAATTGGAAACTTCCATTCATTTTAACTCAAATTTAATTGTTAAGATGTCCTGTTGGTTAATGAATGCAATTATTAGTGTTAATAAAATAGTCCTTTTGTTAATTTACTTGTGTTTATTTGTATCCAAACATTACAATATACTTTTGTATCTTCACATTACGATTACTTTTAGTCAACTACTACGAACACAAGAACGCGTGGGCAGTACTGCCAAACCTAGACCGAGCAGAGTAGCCAATACAATAAATTAAAATGTACTATACTTAACAATTAGAATTAGTTGTAGCATTTCCTGATTATTATTATACTGCTTTGCTGTGAAATGAATGTTAAACGAAATAAAGGACAATTATGCGTTGCGATTATTAGGGCTCTATATAGAATTAACGATAAGGTAAATACAATAGTTAAGGTGCCCAATACCTTCTTATTTGTAACTTTCTCTATTCACTGTATTTTCACCGTCGATCTACATATAAACCACGGTTCTACATTTTTGCAGTTCTATAAACTTAAAATTCGATCATTTTTTATTATTACTTATTTATTTATAATTATTATTCACCGAGTTTATTAGTGTTAACGAACTGACGATCTGATGGTAAACAAATTAGGTTTTGAAATTACTTCCTAGATAAATATCTACATCTTCAGCTGATAATTTCGAGAATATGAAATACGCAAAACATCATAAAAAAATACTTAGCCCTTTGTTTATGTAGAAATACCTAATGATGATTGAAGACTTTAAGGAATTCTTCTAATACATAAAAATATTTAGATATAGGTAAATACCATTTATGCTGTAAACACAGATAAATTTTACCGTCATAATTACGGCGAATTTCCACATTCCATAACAAATATTTTTCATTTTTGTATTTTCGTCAGTCCAAATTTTCATGGGTTCAACCAGGAAGAAAATTAGAACTATTAAAGATCTATTTAAAAAAATAAAACCCTTCTTAACTGAAATACTTTAAATTTTCCAGTACATTTCAGATGCATATATTAAGTATTTATTTATCATTTATTCACAAACAAGTTTATTTTTTGATGACGTTATGTGCGTGTGAAAGAGTTGACAGGTGATTCTTATAAAAACGTTTTACGTTTCAGGAGTTACGTATTATACTGTTGATATGTTTCATTTAGCTATGTACTAGTCGCAAAAATTTGTTTGGCTGCTTGAATTTAATTATTGTCGTTTTTTACTTATTATTGTTACCGCCTATGATTTTCTGAAGTCGTTCTAATAAGAGAAGTTACTCAACTGTACTTGAAGTTTGAGAGTGGTTGTCATCTTTAAATCTATTTGTCTACTTCAGTTTTTTTTAGGATTTCTTCTTATTAAGTGTATACGAGGATATAATATGTCACATCAGCACTTTTTTGTTTCGTTTTAAAACTTAAACCATTGTCGTAAGAAACAAACCGTAAATGTCTATTACAAGAGGAATAGTGACAACAATTAGTATTTATATTTCAACGTCTTATTTAGCTGTAGTAAATCTCGTAGTATTCTTTCATTTTTAGTAGACGAATGAAATACAAACGAAGCAAACACTATTGGAAAGTTTTACAAAAGTTCTATTAGAAAAAATCCTAACAAGTTTCGGTCATGCGATCGTTTTCAAAGACATGCAGTAAATTATATACTACAATCTAAAACTTTGGTGAAACTTTCCAATAGCGTTTGCTTTGTTTTTACTTTACCACCATCATGATTCCTAAAACGAGGACCTTTAATCCTACTCTCTGGTTTTGAACTAGACTGTAGGTTGGACAGACTGCCCATTTACTAGCATTTAGTATCGGGTTGTTCGGAAAGTCATTTCGTTTTTTCCCGACAGAGGATTTAATTGTATTCTTTTGCACCCAACTTCACATTTAAGCCGTATAATTTTTATATGCTTTGAGAGCTCATATAGCAAGGCTTGTGTGTGAAAAATTCCAATTAATTCTACGCAGTAGTTTTTGGTTGGTGCCCTTTTAAATATGGAGAGCGATAAGCAGCATTTTCGACATATCTTACTGTTTTACTACAGAAAGGGTAAAAATGCTGTTCAAGCCAGAAAGAAATTGACTGATGTGTATGGAGAAGGTGTGTTGACAGTACGCCAGTGCCAGAACTGGTTCGCTAAATTTCGATCCGGCAATTTTGATGTCGAAGATGCACCACGTTCGGGAAGGCCGGTTGAAGCTGATAAAGACGCGATAAAGGCATTAGTTGATGTGAACCGGCGAATAACAACACGTGAGATCGGATTGAGGTTAAATTTATCAAATTCAACAGTTTATGACCACTTGAAAGGCCTGGGATTATCCTCGAAGCTCGATGTATGGGTTCCCCATGTTCTCACAGAGAGAAATCTGTGTCGCCGCATTGACGTCTGCGATTCGCTTCTCAAACGTCACGAAAATGATCCGTTTTTGAAGCGCATCATCACTGGGGACGAAAAATGGGTTGTATACAACAACGTCAAACGCAAGAGGTCATGGAGCAAAAAAGATGAACCGGCTCAAACCATTTCCAAAGCCGATATTCACCAAAAAAAGGTGATGCTGTCTGTTTGGTGGGATTTTAAAGGAATCGTTTTTTTTGAGCTTTTACCGGATAACACAACGATTAATTCGGAAGTCTACTGTCATCAGCTGGACAAACTGAATGATGCACTTCAACAGAAAAGGTCAGAACTAATCAACAGGAAAGGTGTAGTGTTTCACCAAGACAACGCGAGACCTCACACAAGTTTGGTCACTCGCCAAAAGCTTTTACAGCTTGAATGGGATACAATGCTACACCCACCATATTCTCCAGACCTGGCACCATCGGATTATTATTTGTTCCGGTCACTCCAAAATTTTTTAGACGGTAAAACCTTCACCTCAAATGAGGAGGTCAAAAACCTCCTCGATCAGTTTTTTGCCAGCAAAGACCAAAAATTTTATGAGCGTGGAATTATGCTACTACCAGAAAGATGGCAAAAGGTGTTGGACCAGAACGGTCAATATATAATTTAATAAAGTATTTGTTTATTATACGAAAACTGTCTTTCATTTCCACAAAAAAGAACGAAATGACTTTCCGAACAACCCTATAGTTGGTGGTAAAGAAACATGGGAATGATTTTGGTAATAGCTACTTCCAATTTCCACTGAGCGGTGTGGTCAGGTTTCCTTGGATCGTTTAGGACAGTGGTCTTTCCACGTGGAAAAAACAAATTGTTAAAGAAAACGGGGTAACGAAGGTTATATTTATTATCATTATTGGTCGATCAGTCCCAAGACTGGTTGAACACGCGTCGTCCTATCCTAATCCTAATTCTTTGTTGCTTAATGTATTTCTACCTAACCCCTCTTGTCTCGAAAATGCTCTACCTTGCTATGAGACCTTCTTTTTATTGACTTTCATGAGAGTTTTTGTTCCCCTATTTTTTCCAGTACTTCTTCCGTTATATTCTCTTTATATTCGCAATATTTTCATGATCCTTCTATAATACCACGTCTTTCCTGAAGAGTCGCACCTTCATCCTTTGTTTGTCATTCTTTCCTTAACCACCCAAAGAAGGATGAAGAGGAGCTTCGACCGACGCTGCCCATCACTCTGCTGTACGCTGTAGGTGGCTGGTACGCTAGACACCATATATTGTGAACATAAACTAATAATAAACCTTCGTTAATAGAAACCAATGTCCAACCTACATTTATTTTGCTATTAAACAGAAGAAATGATACGGTTTCATCCGTAAATTTCCGAAAGTGTATTTGTTTTCGTGTTTACTAGACATCTTATCTAAAATGGTGTATTTCAAAGGTAACCCGAAGAAATAAACGTAAGGAGGGAGTACTGACATGTTTCGAATTCAAAAATTTCTGTAAATAAATAATATAATATGTCTGTATACGTTGATGCCTAATGCTAATTGTTAGAAACGTTTTGTTTATAAACATTTTTATCGCTGATCGCTTAAATCGAAACCTAAATCAGTCGTTTACAAAATTTTTTTTTGAAAATGATAAATAAATCTATTTTAAGTGAATACAACAAAAAAGCATATTAACAGCGCCGTTTAAAAAAACTGTTGAAGAGTCAGGTTTTATAATGTGCGTAATAAAAGTAAATAAGTAAAAATAAAATGCTGAAGTAATGCTTTTGAGAAAAAAGTAATAAAGACATGTAAACTTTAGCTTCATTCGCAAAAATATAAAGGACGTATTTTTAAAAACTTGTCTACGTATAAGAATAACTATAAATTAAAGGTGACAACATAAATACAAACCAGGTATACAAGAAACAGCAAGAATCTTTTTTAGAGATTTCAACATTCGCTATCGCCATTTAATGGCGGAATTCGCAGTTCATTATTCTTTTTTAATTGAAATTGTTAAATGAATAGTAAAAACAATGACGGAAATTTAAAAAATTGTTCGTGCATTAAATAATGAAGTCGTTTATTGTGTACGAGAATTTAGGAGGTAACTTTGAACTACTCCAACCTCTTTCATCGAATTCTCTAAAAACAGGTAAAAGCAATTTTCTATAGAAGAAGTAATTATTTCATAGCAAACAGTAGTAAAAGAAATAGAAATAAAGGTAGCAGATGACAAAAATGACCAAAAATCTTATTAAAAGATGGAATGGAACAGGCAAATACACAATCGATGCAAATGAGATAGCTGACAAAACAACATTCTCGAACTACGCAACTGAATATTAAAACGTCCTACTAAAAGATGAATGTAAACATACAATCGGTGCGAATGGGATAGCTGATAATATTGGGTTGTTCGGAAAATCATTTCGTTTTTTCCCGACAGAGGATTTAATTGTATTCTTTTGCACCCAACTTCACATTTAAGCCGTATAATTTTTATATGCTTTGAGAGCTCATATAGCAAGGCTTGTGTGTGAAAAATTCCAATTAATTCTACGCAGTAGTTTTTGGTTGGTGCCCTTTTAAATATGGAGAGCGATAAGCAGCATTTTCGACATATCTTACTGTTTTACTACAGAAAGGGTAAAAATGCTGTTCAAGCCAGAAAGAAATTGACTGATGTGTATGGAGAAGGTGTGTTGACAGTACGCCAGTGCCAGAACTGGTTCGCTAAATTTCGATCCGGCAATTTTGATGTCGAAGATGCACCACGTTCGGGAAGGCCGGTTGAAGCTGATAAAGACGCGATAAAGGCATTAGTTGATGTGAACCGGCGAATAACAACACGTGAGATCGGATTGAGGTTAAATTTATCAAATTCAACAGTTTATGACCACTTGAAAGGCCTGGGATTATCCTCGAAGCTCGATGTATGGGTTCCCCATGTTCTCACAGAGAGAAATCTGTGTCGCCGCATTGACGTCTGCGATTCGCTTCTCAAACGTCACGAAAATGATCCGTTTTTGAAGCGCATCATCACTGGGGACGAAAAATGGGTTGTATACAACAACGTCAAACGCAAGAGGTCATGGAGCAAAAAAGATGAACCGGCTCAAACCATTTCCAAAGCCGATATTCACCAAAAAAAGGTGATGCTGTCTGTTTGGTGGGATTTTAAAGGAATCGTTTTTTTTTAGCTTGTACCGGATAACACAACGATTAATTCGGAAGTCTACTGTCATCAGCTGGACAAACTGAATGATGCACTTCAACAGAAAAGGTCAGAACTAATCAACAGGAAAGGTGTAGTGTTTCACCAAGACAACGCGAGACCTCACACAAGTTTGGTCACTCGCCAAAAGCTTTTACAGCTTGAATGGGATACAATGCTACACCCACCATATTCTCCAGACCTGGCACCATCGGATTATTATTTGTTCCGGTCACTCCAAAATTTTTTAGACGGTAAAACCTTCACCTCAAATGAGGAGGTCAAAAACCTCCTCGATCAGTTTTTTGCCAGCAAAGACCAAAAATTTTATGAGCGTGGAATTATGCTACTACCAGAAAGATGGCAAAAGGTGTTGGACCAGAACGGTCAATATATAATTTAATAAAGTATTTGTTTATTATACGAAAACTGTCTTTCATTTCCACAAAAAAGAACGAAATGACTTTCCGAACAACCCTATACAATATTCTGGATCTGTGTAGAACGTCCTATAAAAAGAAGAATGGAAACATGTAACCGGTGTAAATGGAACAATATAATATTTTGGAACTGTGGAACTGACTATTAAATAGTCTTATTGATATGAAAGGGTTGTTTCGGCCTGCCTTCGATAAGAAGGATGCTATCGTTTAATCACAACTTTTAATTAAAAACCGCTACTTTTGATGTACCTATTGCAGTTGGAAGTAAACAATTGTCATAAAGTAAACGGGTTTAAATGTTTGTGGTATTCAGTATTCATTTGGACAAGTACATTCTGACCACATAAGTTTGACGTTTAGAGTGTGTGCCGTAGACAACCGCAGATTTAGAGACGGATTCAGCCAGTTTTTCAATAACTTTACAATGTTGCTTTTTCACACCACAGTAAGTAATTCGCTTCTAATTGTTAGGTTCACCTTAAAGAGAACCCAATTATTCATTGAAGAAAAAAATCAGAGAACAAAGTAATCTTTGTTAAAAAGTACTTATATAAATGTCCATGAACTTGGTTACATGGTAGGTAACTAACGCATACGCTTTTTTTATGATGGAAGTTACGTAATAAAAAAAATTAGTTAAACATCCTACAAAATAACTATTAAAGCATTGAATAGATAATAATTAAAACTTTGACTATTACGGCTTCCAAGTGGAATGAAACGCAGCAAATTGATAAATACGAGGGTGGATTGATAAGTTTCCGGCCTGACCAAGAAAAACAAGGTTTTTAAAAATTTTTTTTTTTTATTTCTCAACATAATCTCCTCCAAGGCTGATACATTTCTCATAGCGGTGTTCCAGTCTATTAATGCCATCTCTATAGACTGATTCGTCAAGCTCCTCAAAATAACCATTTACAGCTTCGATTACTTCTTCATTGTCCGCAAATCTCTTACCGCCAAGCCATTTTTTGAGATTAGGGAACAGAAAATAGTCACTCGGGGCTAGGTCTGGAGAGTAAGGAGGGTGCGGCATCAATTCAAACTTTAGATCGTTGATTTTAGCCGTCGCAACGATTGACGTGTGCGCTGGTGCGTTATCGTGATGAAACAAGATTTTTTTCTTCGCCAGATGAGGTCGTTTAATTTTCACCTCGTGGCTCAAACGTTGCAATAAGTCTGCGTAGTATTGACCAGTGATAGTATTACCCTTTGCAAGGTAATCAATGTATATAATACCTCTTGCATCCCAAAAAACAGTAGCCATAACCTTGTTCGCCGAAAAAATTGTTTTTGCCTTCTTTGGAGTTGGTTCCCCTGGTCCAATCCACTGTTTAGACTGTTCTTTGGTTTCAGGAGTGTAGTGGTGGACCCACGTTTCGTCAACGGTTACGAATCGACGCAAAAATTCGCTTGGATTACGCTTATACAATGACAAATTTGCGGTAGAAATGTTTTTTCGAATCAATTTTTGGTCGACTGTTAGCAAACGCGGCACCCATCTTGCACAGAGCTTTTCCATATGCAAATGTTGGTGCAAAATATGTTGCACACGTTCATATGACATCTTACAGGTCTCAGCTATCTCACGCACTTTCAATCTGCGGTCTCCCAGCACTATTTGATGAATTTTTTCGATCATATCTGGAGTTGTGACCTCAACGGGGCGTCCTGAGCGAGGCCCATCAGAGGTGCTCACACGACCCTTTTTAAACTCGGAAACCCACTGCTTAACGGTTGAATATGACGGGGAGGATGTCCCCAGTGTTGAGTCCATCTCTTTTTTAATTTCCTTCGGCGTTAACCCCTTCAAATAAAAGTATTTGATGACAGCACGATTTTCCTGCTTTTCCATTTTTACGAAAACCACAGAGGCGTCTTGTTCAGCGTGCTGTCAAACCTACACTAGCAAGGAGATCGGGCTGAAACTATAGCTACAAGCTATCCAAGGATGGTACTATAGAATGTCACCTCAAGGTAGGCCTAGTGGCGTCATCTCTTGGTTAGGCCGGAAACTTATCAATCCACCCTCGTATTATCGAAGTATTTAAACGAATATGAGCATTCATAAAGTGATATGGGTGCCTAAGTATTGTATTTATTTCTTGTTTTCTTCCTATATTTCATATTGAAACACCTGCAGTTTAAAAGAAGGCAAACAACAAACATTACTTTTAAAAAATATTTTAAAACGGGAAAATTATACAGTCAATTAAAGCAGGAAACAGTAGACAACATCGTTGACATTCAAATCTTGTAATATTTACCTAAAAATCCAATTATTATTTTAATGTAACAATAAAATTCACGCATATGACATAAAAGACTTATGTCATCTAATAATTTCTCTGCTAGGAAATACAATTTTACTTCCGATATTTAATAAATGTTATTCAATTCAATCTTGTTTGGTTGAATCAAATTTATGTTAAATGTTCAATTAATTTCAAAAATCTTATCGTATCACCGATTGAAAAATATTTTGATGTTTCTAGGGTAAAACATGGAATGTTACGGCGCATTTTTATTGTTTGTTTGATATAACACAAAATGTACACAAACAATTAGCAGATGCAGAATAGTTTATAAAAATTTGAATAATAAAAATACTAAATGTTCAGTAAGTTAGAGTAACTTTATCGTCAGATGAATACACAAGATTGGGGTTTGCGTCATGTTTTTGTTTGTACAGTTACCTATTGAAAAGCAATCGAAACCGATGCTATACGAAGTGTTCAATTTGTTCACTGATAATTATTAACAGCTTTACCAAATCAAATTTTGCAGATGTGTCTCTCAATTAGTTCATTGGTATATGTGCAAAACTAACTCTCAAGAGACTCCTTAGCTTATGACACCTCGTGCTTATTTTGTGTCTTTTTGTCATTGCTATTTCAAATAAAATATATATAGGGTTGTTCGGAAAGTCATTTCGTTTTCTTTTGTGGAAATGAAAAACAGTTTTCCTATAATAAACAAATACTTTATTAAATTATATATTGACCGTTCTGGTCCAACACCTTTTGCCATCTTTCTGGTAGTAGCATAATTCCACGCTCATAAAATTTTTGGTCTTTGCTGGCAAAAAACTGATCGAGGAGGTTTTTGACCTCCTCATTTGAGGTGAAGGTTTTACCGTCTAAAAAATTTTGGAGTGACCGGAACAAATAATAATCCGATGGTGCCAGGTCTGGAGAATATGGTGGGTGTAGCATTGTATCCCATTCAAGCTGTAAAAGCTTTTGGCGAGTGACCAAACTTGTGTGAGGTCTCGCGTTGTCTTGGTGAAACACTACACCTTTCCTGTTGATTAGTTCTGACCTTTTCTGTTGAAGTGCATCATTCAGTTTGTCCAGCTGATGACAGTAGACTTCCGAATTAATCGTTGTGTTATCCGGTAAAAGCTAAAAAAAAACGATTCCTTTAAAATCCCACCAAACAGACAGCATCACCTTTTTTTGGTGAATATCGGCTTTGGAAATGGTTTGAGCCGGTTCATCTTTTTTGCTCCATGACCTCTTGCGTTTGACGTTGTTGTATACAACCCATTTTTCGTCCCCAGTGATGATGCGCTTCAAAAACGGATCATTTTCGTGACGTTTGAGAAGCGAATCGCAGACGTCAATGCGGCGACACAGATTTCTCTCTGTGAGAACATGGGGAACCCATACATCGAGCTTCGAGGATAATCCCAGGCCTTTCAAGTGGTCATAAACTGTTGAATTTGATAAATTTAACCTCAATCCGATCTCACGTGTTGTTATTCGCCGGTTCACATCAACTAATGCCTTTATCGCGTCTTTATCAGCTTCAACCGGCCTTCCCGAACGTGGTGCATCTTCGACATCAAAATTGCCGGATCGAAATTTAGCGAACCAGTTCTGGCACTGGCGTACTGTCAACACACCTTCTCCATACACATCAGTCAATTTCTTTCTGGCTTGAACAGCATTTTTACCCTTTCTGTAGTAAAACAGTAAGATATGTCGAAAATGCTGCTTATCGCTCTCCATATTTAAAAGGGCACCAACCAAAAACTACTGCGTAGAATTAATTGGAATTTTTCACACACAAGCCTTGCTATATGAGCTCTCAAAGCATATAAAAATTATACGGCTTAAATGTGAAGTTGGGTGCAAAAGAATACAATTAAATCCTCTTTCGGGAAAAAACGAAATGACTTTCCGAACAACCATATTTACAAATGAAAAAGAAACAATTAGATTTTACTGACGTTAAGAGTGACAATTGGATGAAAAAAAAACATTGCGAGGTAACTCGTCATTATCAACGTGAAGGAGAAAATTTAAATATTAGAAAAAACGTCAGTAAGTAATGGTTTGTCTTAAATTATGCAGATGACATATATCAGCTAAACATTAAATGCTATACTGGAAAACGAAACACGCAATGCAACGTGTGTATTACGTTGTGTACCTACATTTACTGGGAAGTAACGAACGATAAAAAAAGCTTTAACGTACCTATCTATAATCCCATACGTTAAAATCATTTTGCATATTTGCAAATGCGCGTATAAAAACACAAAATAGGTGCGAATTACTTTTCTTTATTTTCATTTTATTTAATTCTTGCAATGATCATTTTTAATTATTTTATGACGATAATCACGAAATTTACATTCCAATTCGGTCAAAAATAAAACAAGTTTACTTTATACGGTTAGGGTGGGAATGAATTTATTTTTAGATGAAACAGCCTATATATTAGGGAACGCACAGATAAAGAAAGAGCGCGGCAACACAACCCGAAAACTACTATCATTCCAGCCGGGAAAGTTTATGGGAAATTGGGAATGGCTTGGCTTCAAATTCTGTGCATCAACGCTTCCAATTGGTTATTACTAGACATCGGATTATATGCACTATCAAAATGCCAAAATATGCATGCAAATATGCACTAAAAAAGGGTGAAATATGCACAAAATATGCACAATAAAAAAAACATTTATAATTAGAATTTACATTTTCGACGTCAACTGACGTTACCGGACAGAACTTGAAATTTGGCGCCATTCCTGCAGAGACCTCTTCAGGAAGAGTTTGTCCGGTGCCGTTGATAAATGCGTCAATTTTCTTTATTTCGTCAAGACCGGGGTTTTTATACAAAACTGCATTTAATTTGCCACGAACCTTTTGCGATATTGAACTCGGAAGGGCGTTACTCTGTTCAATCATTTTTTCTAATATTTCCAAGGACTTCCACAAAGGAAGGTTTTTAGTTTCTAGTTTTTCAATTGCATCGGGTATATTGCTGAAATGTGTTGCAATAAGAGCAATATATTTTTTTATTGAAGGATCCTGTGACGTCGTCGGCATAATACAACACGCCTAACACGTATAACTACTGAAATAAGCACGGTTAATGAAAAAGTACCAAAATATGCAAAAACGCTATAGAATAGAATTATATGCATTTGCATATAATCCGATGTCTAGTTATTACTAAAAATACGTTCATATAGGTATCATTGAAATCAATCATCTTTAAGTTTATTAAAGTATCAGCAAATTTAAAAATAAAGCTTACTTTTACAATTACCCACTCTTAAATATGTTTTAAAGAATTTTTTAACACTACTAATCCCACTTCTTTGGTAAGAAGCTACTTAAGAAATTTGTAAACCGTAATACCTATTTAATAGTAAAATATGTTTCAACTAATAAAGTAGTTGTGTAAATCTTAAAATTGCATTATTTTATTGATATTATGGATTTTTATAATGTAAAAGTCGAGACCATTTAATGAATATAATTTATTACATTTTCAATTGTTTCAATTCAATTCAATCACATGTTTTCAGCCTCCAACTAAAACCACTTGTTTGGTGTTCTACAAAGTTCCCCAGGCGACGCTAAAAACCGCAAGACTCCGTAGCTCTTGCGCAGGCGCGAAATAATTTTGAGTCATGTCTATGATTTTGTCTTGCCGCCTTTTTATTCGAATTCAAACAAACGATCTCAAGCGTTCTGACCTGAGGAGTAGAAATAAACTGGGCAGTAATCTACTAATAATTGATAACGTAGGCAGAAAAATGATACTCATATACAATGTAAACGCATTCTTTATTAATATGAATGGAAAATAAAATAAAAAATAAATTCAACAGACTGTGAAAGGATATAGGATTTATTTTCCTAATAAAAATAGCGTAAAAATACACAGAGATGTGATTTTTATACCTGAAGAATCAATACTGAAGAATGAGG
>NW_020439033.1:1180215-1212260 GCF_000699045.2 Agrilus planipennis | reverse complement strand
GAGGCGACGCTAAAAACCGCAAGACTCCGTAGCTCTTGCGCAGGCGCGAAATAATTTTGAGTCATGTCTATGATTTTGCTCTTGCCGCCTTTTTATTCGAATTCAAACAAACGATCTCAAGCGTTCTGATCTGAGGAGTAGAAATAAACTGGGCAGTAATCTACTAATAATTGATAACGTAGGCAGAAAAATGATACTCATATACAATGTAAACGCATTCTTTATTAATATGAATGGAAAATAAAATAAAAAATTATTTCAACAAATTTATAATGCAAAATAAATACATAACTAACATGTTTAATTAATTATTAAATTTATTGTAATTATGGACAGGTTTCTATGAAACAAAGCTAAAACATCACAAAAAACGAAGAAACAATTCTCACTTTAAACTTTTTCGAAGGTTTTTATTAAAATACAAAGTACAACTGTTTCGATTAGATTAAGTCTTTCTGAAGAGTACATACAAAATGGTTTTGTACATTTGAATCCTAATGTACTCCTTTCTGCTTTCGTTAACTTTATCATCTAGAAAAATAAAAAAACTTTTAATCAAGGTTTCTCATTTAATGTTTAGAAAAACTCATGTTTGGGATATTACAGTACATACGTACTTTATTTTTTCTTAGATAGGAAATACTCCTATTTAGCCATTTTACGTTTTCTTAAATTTCTACTTTGTTTTTGAACTTTTTCTATATGCTTTCCAAATTCCTTGAGTGCTACTTGAAAGGCTTCATCATCGAGTTGATTCATTGCACTGCGATACGTTTCCATTGCTATCTTCAATTGCGTTTCACGGTCTTGATGTACTTCTTTGTTATTTATATTTTTCTGATTTTGAAAATGATTAATATAATATAACAGATATAACGTAAAAACGTCTGCCTAATAATATAAACAAATACATTAAATTGTTCGACACTATTTACACCAGCACCACTTATAAGCTAAACACAAAAATAAGTAATTGTTTTAAGAAAGCAGAATAAATTCGCTTTTTAAACAATGATTATGAGTCTTTGTTTAATGCATAGATTAAACACTGTTGCATGTGCACAATTCTGCAGATGAAGGAAATCCAAAAACGAATGAAATAAATCAGCATACACGATTAACCATGAATTGAATTGACGGTTAAAAATGTAGTTAGAGGTTAGAACGATTTAAAAATATGAAAAAGTGCAGCAAGACGATTCTCATAGACACTCTTGACAGGAGTCAATTTCGCGCCTGCGCAAAAGGTACGGAGTTTAGTGTCGCCTAAGTTCCCCTCATACCCCCCTGCTACTAGTTCCCACCAACATTCCAGCGACGGTTCCTACATTGAGACATTTACATAATACTTTCCGTTTTTTACAAACGTGATTACGGAATAATAATTGTGATTTTTTTGATTACATGTACGTAGAGGATTATCATGGTAATAGCTTATCCTGTAATAATTACTGTTGAATTTTGTATCTGACGAAATTAAAGGCCTTCGGTATTAAAGTTACCTATAACGTGACTATTTAGTAACAATTAAGAATAAGAGTTTAGTCATGCAATTTATTTAACAATTCTGCGTAAAAAACTTTTGTTTACGCTTTTTGCAGAAGGTACGTAACACGTTATTTCCCAAATTAAAAGATGAAACACCGCACCCAGCCGATCATTTTCAACAGAGAAAAGTGACGTTTTGCTATTATAATTAAGTCGACAGTGATAAACGAATTACTCAATTAAAAACTCACCTTCGTTTTCAAAAAGGAAATATGGTCTTAATTCCGTATTTTTTATTAATAGGTATATCAATCCAACGGCAGTTTTGTTCATTTCTAACAAGACAATATTAAGGTTACTCGCAAATAAAGTATTTCGACACATCACCGAAGAAATCACGTAAACAACTAAATTTAACGTTAGTCTAATACTCTTGCATTCACCTTCCTTTCTATGATAGCAGTTGCAGATAAGTTTTTGCTGGCCGTTTTTATTGCAATGACAAAGATGCTACAAACTGAGCATTTATCATTGTTGTTGTTTTGATAAACTTTGGGTAGTCGTCAAGTAATGTTTACGGCAGAAAAAATAATTTTATTTACGTGCGTCTTTTCCATTTTGGAACAAGGGCATTGTAAGGAAAAGCACGTGCTTGATGGCTCTTCCGGTGTACTGCTGTACCACATTAAAATGAATCAACTCCTCTAACTGGTTTAAAGAATTTAATTCACTTAAAAAATACGGACATATACAAATAAATACAAAACTTAAACTACCGTGGAAACTTATGATGAAATAAAAACTAACTAGATAAAAAGAGATAAGATTGACTGAATAATTTGAATGTTTAAGACAGCGACCTTTGTATTGAATATGGATAGCAAGATGAATGATGTTAATGTTGTGAAAAGCTTGTGATGACTCTTTTTTGGTTACTGAAAATGCGAATATAAATACAATTGAGATACATAGATCGGAATAAAGTCATACCTAGAAATTTGGAAATACCAGATGAAAGGTACAAACTGGCAGGGTTGTAAAATGACTCTAGTGACCGAGCATGACTATGAATAACTTAAAACTAATATTGGCAAAATAAAAATGCAAATAAAAATTAAATTTTTTAAAAGTTTTATAATTGCTTCAATAACTTCGTTTCTGAGAAAACGAACAGGCATCATAAGTAAAGATAAAGGACTAAACAATGCTCGTGTCTATATTATAAATATACGGGATTCAGTAAAAAAAAAAGAAAACGTTGAAGCGGATTTTGAGAAGTTTGGAAAACTAAATTCACTATGGGTAGTGTTCAGTCCACCTAGATTTGCTTTCGTCCAATTCAGTTGATGCAGAGACCGCTTACGATAATTTACATGATACAGATTTATTGGGTTCCAAAGTAAGGGTTGAAATGACCAGTTGGAAACCACGAACACGAGGTGGCCTCAGCGGCGATGGTCGACAGGGAGGTGGTGGTTTCGAATGTTCTAATCGAGCTAAAAATGGAGAAAACTGGGGTGGATATTCAAGGCGAGGGGGTTGTAGTAGACCGCCAGCAAGGTATGACAGGTGGAGGTGGTGGATATCGAGGAGGTGGTAGTAGATATTTTAGCTATCATGATAGCATGATCCCTATCATGCAGTGTTGCCAATTCGAGGGATTTATCCCGATTCGAGGGATTTTTGACGTTCTCGAGGGATAAAGGGATTTTTCCTTATTTTTGCGGGATTTTTTGTAATTTGCCATTTTCTGGTTGGTTTTGTTTGATTTTGTTGACCTGATATTATATTATGAAGGCGCTCATTTTTCTAATTGTAAACGTAAAATTTTGTCAGCTATAATCGTATAATGCTGTACGATGAAACGGTTGATATACGACGGCGACGTGCGTTCAAGCCTACTGGTGCAGCCTGCAGGTACCTGCTCAAGTCCCTACGATAAATTGTCTTGAACTTTTTTGAATTGTATATTGTTTTCGTATCATTGTATGGTCTTCAGCAAACATCTTGAAAGTGACCAGTCAACAGATCAGAAACAGATGTTAAAACTAATAAAAATAAATGTTTGAATTGGTGTATTGTTCCAAAATCCGAACATCTAAACATCTAAACCCCCAAGGCCTGGTTTTGTCTGCATTTTTGGGAAACGAGATAACTACATACAATAAAATTATCGGTATTATACTATCGACACGAAAAGTTGTCCATGTTTACAAAAATATTGTATATTTTTTCTTCGAATAAACGATTAAATTAACGAATTAAAAAATAATAATAGTAATAAGTTGGAGGGATTTTTAGAGAAAATATGGGACTTTTTGGACCTGCGCGTGGAGGGATTTTTAGAGAAAATATGGGATTTTTTGGACCTGTACGTGGAATTTTTTCCTGTAGTAGGTTGGCAACAGTGCTATCATGATAGAAGAGGTAGAGGACTTCGGGGCAGAAGGCGCCACTCAAGATACAGATTCAGGTTTCCTTTTTCAAGAAATTTGAAAGTTCAAAGAAACGTGTTGTATTATGAAAAAATTTAAAATCCAAAGTACGTACACTTTTGGGTTACTATAAAACGAGAAATGGGAACCTTTAGTTTTAATTTTAAACTAACTAATGAATTTTATTTATCCTTATTCACCATAATGTCATTTCTTCAACGTTTCTGAATTATCCGTCAAATTAAGTTTTAAAAATGTTCGATGTATTAAGAAATTTTAAATTATTGTAGCACAAGTTTGTGCAGTTTTATTCACAGACCCATTATACTTTTGCTATGATACTAAAACATTACTTATCGATGTTAATGAGAAAATAAAATTTTAATCGGTCGTGTTTTCTACCTAATTTGCCTACGTGGACGATGCACAAGTAAAGTAAACAAAGTTTTCATATATATATATATATAATATGCATTTATAGTAATTATGCCCTTCCGTAATTGCGTTTAATGGTATAATCGCACGCAAATTGATTGATTGATGCGAACGTAACGCAAATTTATAAGTAATGAACTACATTGTCAACTGCGCCACGTTTTGTTCGTGCACGTTAAAAATGGATTTATGTTTCGATAGTCTGCGTTAAAAAATTCGAAATACAGCAAACTTTTGTTACAACAATAAAATTTAGCTAGCTAGGAAAAGCTTTAGTGCTTTGGGCTTGAAAATATGCTTCCAGTCTTTTGAGGGGTTATTGAAACAATGCAATTCAAGCCCTTTCGTGGGTAGGTAGCTGAGGCTTTGTAAACGAATTAGGTTTCAAGTTGCTTGAAGCGTTTCCAAAGTGCTTAGTAATTTGAATCTATCAAATTTCTATTAAAACATTAGAGGCTACTAGACTTAAGTAACATTGCATAACGTAACCGTACAGCAGGTAGGTGGGATATATAGATATTAAAAATGAATTATTACGATTAGTTATTACATTGTTGATGGTAATTATTACAGACATGTAAGAGTCAACTTGCATTAATTATAATGGTCCTTCAACCTCATATAAAAATAGATCTTGTACTTTTTCTTAATTAAAAGAATTTATTGCTCTTTGAAAGAATGTAAACGGGTTGTTCAAGCTGATGCTGAAACGGGAAGGCCTTTTTTTTATTTTATATTTTGCAAACGTGGTCGTTTTGGTTATACATTCCATATATATCCATTCATTTTGACAGTATTACGATTGTTATATTACACAAGTTTTTTGTTATCTTGAATAATAAACCAACTAAAAACATTTTGGATATAAAAGAACGAAGTTGAGCATTCTGCGAAAATCTGCAGCCTGCTGTTACGACATTTTTGGTCTCGGCGAACATAATAAAAGAATACAGTTAAAATCCATCCTACTGTGTATCCGAAGATGAAAGGTGCAACACCCTCGTCAGTATTCGACCCAACTCGATGTTATTGCAATTATGTCACCGGAAATAATGCGTGAGTAGTAAATATTTTCTAAAAATTTCCGTAAATTAATCTAAGCCAAGGCGAGGAGATGATAGAAATAACTATAGTGATTTCCTAAACTAATTATGATAAGGCTTTAACTGTTGTGCTTCTATTTTAGAAACATAGAGTTAGACACAAATAAGTTACAAAAAATAAAAACGATAATATTAAGGGAAAGCGACTCAATTCAGTATAAACTACAGTCAATTAAATAGCGGTAATTTATTTGCATCTGGTTGATCATTGAGGATCAGATTGTTTGTATTTAATTAATTAATTTATTTATTTCGAAACTTAAATCTGTTAATTTTAATTTCAAAGCTTTTTTATCCTCATTTATCCTGTAAGCAAATGATGTACTATTCTGTCCGGTGTATGTTTTACAGCAACCACCGCGTTATATTAGATAAAACCCTAATGTACAGGCTGTTTTTGTTGTTTCCGAAGATGTTAGTTGCTATTAATTTTCACTAAACTTTACTTGTTTTGCTGCACAACAAAACTAGGATCTACTAACAATATCTGACGAAGTCAAATTTTGGCAGAACAATTCTTATGTTTTTGGTTTAGTATAAAATGAAGAAAAAGTTTAGTCAAAGAAATAATGCAGTGTTAATACATATGGGCGATTCTACGTTAAGAGGTTGTCTGATGATGGAAAAGTGACGTGATATAAATATTTAAAAATATGTTTTTTTCCGAAGTTGTACTATGTAATCAAGTATTTTGTATACTACTTTAAGATGGCCAGTCAATTAATTCATTTTTACATGTTTTATAAGAGGCCAGGGGAGATACTCTATACAGGGTAGAGACATTTATATATTTTTTTCGTGATAGTTTATAACTATCAAAGACTTTTAAATCTTCATACAGTCTTCTTAATATAACTTGAATTATTAAACATAGAAAACAAAATTCGTTAGTATCTGCATAAACAAAAACCACATAATAATTTCTTATTGTATAAAAAAAAACAAACTTCTTGGAGCTTCTATTTGAAACAAGGTAAATGATTATTAATTGCATATAAGTTGCAAAAAAACAAACATAACTTGCAAAAAACCAAAGAAACTTATAGTATCTTTCATTTACAAAAAAATAATTAAACATTTAAATAAAAAAGATAACAAATGAGATCACGCCTGTTAAAAACCGTTAATACTTTTGTCAAAAGCATAAAAAAGCCGCTATCCTTTCATTTTTAAGTTAGGGGCTGATATGTTTTCTATGATCTGGTCCCATCTGATGAAACAAATATCATTGTCATCAGTTCTGAAATTTATCCTACTATCATCACAGATTTTGTAGAAAATGACCTGAACTTCATCTTCTTCGACACCTGTACATATAGCTACGTAACGATATTCTGTGCTTTTATGAAAAAGTTTAACCAATGCAAAATCGCCACTTTGAATTTTTTTCCCCCAGATGTTGAGGGTTGTGGTTCGTCTTCAAACTAACTTTTCCCCTCAGAAACTGATTCGTCAAAAAGCGAAGAAGATATTTGTTATAAGTTGCTTTGTTTTTATAAGATATTAGTGACACGCAAATAGTTTCACATGGTCCGTCGTCAGATTCAGTTTCAGGCCCATACACATCATCAGTATGAAGGCGCGGTTTCGCATTAATGGTTACTAAATCCAAAGTACCGAGCACAAAATGATTGCAGACATAAAAAAAAACATGAAAGTCTTATTTAAACATTTTTAAAATCAAACAAGTTCCTCTTTTTTTATTCGCGGCCGTCGCTTATATCCCACTTCTGTATCTACCCTGGACTTATGATTACTCCCCTGGCATCTAATGAGCCAGGGGAAATACGGCAGGGGAGAGAAATTTTCGCCAAAAAACGAACACAATCAGAAGAGAATGTATTGTTAAGAAAAACCGAAGGAACACAGTAAACTAAGCAGTGATTAAAGTAAATACACATTACAAACAAAGTTTTACTTTCAATAACAAAGGATTAAAACTTACCAGGGGAGATACTACATTCACCGACGCATCCGCAAATTTCGAGTGACGTGATCGAATTGTCCGCCAATGAGAGCACGCAAGTGGCTCGCGCATCGTTTATTGTTAACTTCACATCAAAGTCAATGCTCTAAGTTTAAAATTTTTGACGACACTTACTTTATCGACATTTTTTAAAGGATGTAAAATGTCCAGGGTATGAGACTTAAAATATGAGGGACAAAAATTGCGTACTTTGTTTTTAAAGAAAGTAGAAGTAATTTCATTTTTTTATTTCACATTTACCATTGTTACTAACGCTTCTTTATGAAATAAGTAATGCTGAAATTTCTAATTAATTAGAAATGTATTAAATTACACTGACTTCTTTGCGAAACAGTAAAGGGACAGGCCAGGGTAGATACTTTTTTCAAGGTTGACATGCAATTACAGCTAAACTATATTAATTAAAGTATTGAAATTTACTGGCAACAAAGTAAACGTTGTTTATTATTGTGTACGTTCGTCATTTTCCACAAATTTTCAACTAATCTATGTTTTTTTCATTTAGACACCATTAGTACCTCTTAACGTAGAATCACCCATATGCTGTATTTGATTTGATATAATAATTTTAGTTACTTTACATTGCGTTTGCTTCTGTTATTATTTATTTCATTTTTCTTGTTAATCTATTTCACAGCCTTTAATTAACTTAATAACAATAAACATTTTGATTAACAGAATTTCCAGAAATACTTATGTATCTATTAACGTCGTTATTCAAAAAGGAAAATCCATCAATTGGATTTACATTTTTACCATAGTATACGTACTATCATCTAGCATCTAGGTACATGTCAGGGTATTTGGTAAAAATTCGAAGCCAATCGCAGGGTTTTCGGAATCCTAGCCTTTTACATAATAATGATAAGTTGGCTGTTGTCGTTATAACAAACTAAGTAGGTGTATGGGAAACTTTTGAACTTGCTAATTAAAAATAAGCAATTTTTTACTGTCTTCTCATGGCGACAAATTTATTCTGAAGGGTGCTTCTGAGTTGACGTAAACATACTTCAAAAACCTGTCCAAAAATTGACTCTAGCTATAAACAACAATACCATCAACCAAGTAACATAATGGTCAACGAAAAGTCTACAAAAAAAAAATGTTCTTTAAAACAATTAACAGAGTCGTATAAGTTTAATAAAAAGAAAAACCAGTTTTATTTGCAAATATTAATTAGTTGGTGTAAGGTGACGTACAAAATTTCTTTTAATAACTCTATCTACCTACACGTTTTAACGTTTAATTTAAACACTACATCCATTAATACCAACTAATCCTAAGTGAAATACGTATAAGCTGTAAATACAACCTTTGTATTTGCAAAATAATTTGTTAGGTCCTATTTGTCAACAAGATTAATAAACATTGCAATTTTAAAAGGTATTTTTTGGCAAGGCTAATAATAAGTAACTGCCAAATCTTGAAATTTTGCAATAACAAAATTGAGAATTAAATTATCTCCTGTAATAACACATTTCAAATTAAAGGCCGCGCCATTCCGCGTTCACTAAAGAAAAATGTCCTATAATAATACATGTATTTTGGTGAATTTTTTGAGGGTTCTTACAGACGACTATTTCGCGAGGATCGTCTATATATGAAACGTGCATTGTCTTTCGTCATCAGGTTTTTGACTCTGAGACTAGTTGGACTCGCACCATTTCTTCCTATCATAAACCAATTCTCCCACTTATCGAAATCTAGAACAAAAAGTTACCCAGTGTGGTTCTAAAAAAAAAACTTTTGGGTGTTTCATTCCCACCAGCCAGTAATGCTGGTGGGCGGGCAGTCCCTCCGGACTACGCCGGAAGGTAGGGCGGAAGGCCCTCTTCAGCCTGCTTTCAGGAATCGTGGGAATGGGTGGGTGGTGGTTCGGGTGAGAAAGTTGAGACGGACGAAATGAAGACAGAAAAGAATGAAAGATCTGTGGAATATTACTGCCTCAGCATTTGCCTAAGTGATCCAAGGAAACCACAGAAAAACTTGAATCAAGGCAGACGGATCCGGAATTGAACCGGCGTCCTCCCGAATGCTAAGCAATGGTCTAAGCGCCGGTGCATACTTGCGGCATCGCCGCTGCGGCGCCGCAATTGCGGCTTAAAGTACTAACAGGTAAATGGGTTAATTCACATTCATCTGCGCGCCGCCGCGGTGCCGCGCGTCCAAATGGCGACCGTTTTGAACCGCAAGTCCCTACGGACCGTGGCGCCACCGCTGCCGCTATTGCGGTTTTGTAGTACTCGTTTGTACATCGGCTGGTACACACTTGCGGCAAATTGACGCAAAAAAGGATGACTGCTACTAGATTTGGATATAGAATTATTCATTGATGCAGTAAAGGGGTTGGTTCCCAGAGATATGGGATATTTCCTCAGAAATATACCTATATCATGAGAGTCAAAAACAGGTCTGCATGGATTTTTGGAGCTGGATGACAAGCTGGATGACAAGGGGAAAACATTTCTAGTGGGATTATGTAGACTCTTAATCTGGTATCTTTTGCGATCTTATTCTATCAGAAACTTTTGCTGTTAATTCATCAGATGAAGCAACACTCCTTCGAAAGTAGTTGAAAAATTAGTCAGGATTTTCCCTTAAATACGAAAACGATGTTACAAATGTGCCCCTCGTAAGCCGTAAATCGGTATATGGGTCTACCCAAAATCGTCTCGTTTTTTTTTTTCGAGCAATAACGCATTTGTACACCAAATACGTAAAAACTGCACGCCTTTCATTAATAAAAACTTCCATTTTGCACTATTCAACTTGTCGCACTGACTGATTTTCTTTAAAAACGAATGACACTGTNACGCATTTGTACACCAAATACGTAAAAACTGCACGCCTTTCATTAATAAAAACTTCCATTTTGCACTATTCAACTTGTCGCACTGACTGATTTTCTTTAAAAACGAATGACACTGTATTAGATATATATTTTTATTACTTTTGCGGCGCCGCAACAAAACCGCAAAAATACCAACAAGTGTGCAGCAAACTTTGCGGTGCCGCGGCGGCAAACTGTCGCAAGTGTGCACCGGCACTAAACCTCTAGTCCATGCCGCTCGGTCAGTCTGGTTCTGTCAACTCCTGTTTATTCTTCTATGTCTCTTACTACTAAAAGGCGTCCTACCTCATCTCTTTCTTACTGTGTGCAATACCTTTGTTTTGGCCCAATTTTCACCCCGGGAAGTACCAGTGCAATGTTAACAGAGTAAGCTGGTCTAAAGAAAAGGCTAAGATTTTCATGGCCACCGTTATCTGAAGAGAATTCAATATTCGGGTGAATTAATTCTCTTCCTATGATGAGTCTGGACTGGATGGACTCGCATATCCCTCATTCCACCGGTTGCTATGGGGATTTGGCGAGAGGGAGTAAAACAAAATCCTTCGCTGTGGTTACATTAATCGTAAGACTATCTCGGACCACGACCATCAAACTCGACCATTGAACCCTTTCTAAAGTGGTCTGAAGACTGTTGCTCAAATCGCTCGTTTTCTGTCTAACTCATCACGCTTCTAAGTTTGCGTCCAATTAATTTAACAATTGTTATAATTACGATCGCACATTTACAAATATAAGTCTTAATATTTGAATGTCTTGCCTCTATTTTTATCATTTTGAGATAAAACATGAAAATAGGAAAGTGATGGAGTGCTAATCAGAGTCCAACCGAAAATTTGAACATAATAACAAATAATAGATACAATTAAATTCTTTTGCTCAGTAGGTACAACTGTACAGATGTTCCTTTTTTAAACTTTGTATTATACGGCATTTATGTTGTTATTTGCAATAGCAAATACAAAAGACCCGACGTATTGATTTGTGTAAATCTTTAGAGCGTCAAACATATTTCTTTAAAGCTTGATTGTCTATTTATTCAAATAACGTACTAATTTTATTAGCAAACATCGTAAAAAATATTGAATTCTACAGAAAATGTTTATTAGAGTTAAACCCGCTATTAATTTTTCTACGTAAGCGTGTATGGCAAATCTAATATTAATAATAAAATTTATGATTACTTAATCATACTTATCAGCATACCTTTTTTGTTTGTTTCTGAGTAAAACGATTTACTGAATTTTAATATTTAAGGTTTGGAATTTTAATTATAGACTAATTGAACTCGTCTAAATTAACATTTCAATCATAGCGATCCCTCATATCTCAACGTAACTTTAAGTCCTTGGCCCATACCATTTTTCGCTGGTGCATACTGCACTTTACATTCTATGCCAATAATGAAAACCTACCCCCCTCTTCTAAACTCTTTGCATATGCCAATTACCAAACTTTATCTCATCATAATCAGCAGGGCCCCTAAGACATTTGAACATTGACCCAAAAGATGGGTGATTTTTAGTTAAAAGTTCCGGTTAAAGGAAAAGTTTCTGGAGTAAATTGTTTAGTTAGTTTGATTCCTTTTTAATCATTAGGTAATTCCAAAATTTCCTACCATCGGCTGTATAAATTTTCATTACAAACTTGGAACACATTATTATATAGTGTTACAAAACAAAAAGAATCGCTAATTAAAAATAATTTTTCAAAATTCTTGGTCACTGATCTGTCGATAGATCAGTGACCAAGAACTTTCGTTCCGTTGGGTGTATGTGCTCATTACGTAGACTCTGTTATGTCGTGGGTACCTTTTGACAAGCCGATATTCTTAATCGAAAAAGGATCTTGTCAGACATTGCGGACTCAAAATTGGTAGAAAATTTCTACAAATGGCGAACATAACGTGATGTGTAGTTATTTGCTTCTTTTTTGTTATTTTTTTTGTTGCGTACCTATAATTAATTCAGCTTTGCATTCAGATGTTTACTTAATTAATAGCTTGTGGAACTTTCCTACCGTTTGCAGTAAAATAGAGTGTCAATGTGCCAAAGTCATAATTATATATAGATATTTTGTACAACATACTGTAGGTTTTGTATTAAACCATCTAAAATATTACAAACGAGTTTTCCTTTTCTTTCCTCCTACCAGTGGCACTTTTTAATCATGGGTTGTGTATATTTTATATCAATTCGGAGCTACTGATATTGGCGTAATTTGTAGAAAAAAGCTTCCGAAACGATCGGTCACACGATTCACGTGAAACAGACAGAAACGTCTTACATAAGAACACAAAGCTGCACTTTCGTGAAAACTTTGTGCGAAAAAGATCGAGATCCTGAATTCCAGAAAACTGAAATAGTTTTGGAACGACTAAAAGTATACATACGTACAATTGCTTCACCACGGGTGGTTTCCCTATTCTATCATAAAAAAAACACAAATTTTGAATAAGCTTAGTCAATTGAGGAAAAGTAAAAATGCAATTTATAGGCAAACAAACGTAATTGTTTATTTGAAAAACATTTACATCCCATACACATTTATAAACAATTTCTCAACATGTGTTTTTTGGGTTCTTCACGTGCGCTTCAAATAAACAAATAAATTCTATGATGTGTCATTTTAGTTTTTTTACAAGCAACAAATAATTTTTTTCGTTTCTTTTTTTTTAATTCCTAATTTAATTAATTACTACGATCGATTAGGAATATTTGTCTAATTTCAAGTAAACTTGGGCAAGATACCGCGTTCAATGAATAATTAATAATACTAGTTACTGTTATTAATTAGGTAAACGGGTTGCTTCATAATAAAAATATGTTCGCATAATATTACGTTTTAGGTACTTATTTACTCGTATCTACTAATTATTATACCAAAAGATAAACAAATATGTATCAAAATAGTAGCTGTGAACAATTTCTTCAAGTTATACAGTTATGCATATAACTGCATGCAGTGATATAACAAATAGACCGGGCTTGGTTGGTCTGTGGTACCTTCATTTTGTTCTACGTACTTCCACTTTGCATACGTGATGGCCTTGCACACCGAAATAACTGTGCGATGAAAAACAAAATTCTATTAACATTTCTCAAAGAAAATGCATATCTAGCAATTAAGCATTCGTTGATTATCTGCGAGATATTTATAAGTAATGTATATAACGACATGCGGTAGAACACTATACAGTCAAGAATGATTATTATCTCAAACATTCGCAACATTCTCAAACTTAAACTCAAAAATAAAATTAGTAAAAGAAAAATTTTCAAAAGATGATGCCGCTCTTGCAATAGAATATCCCCGTGTTCGATTCTCAGCTCTCCAATGGTATACATATACTTGAAACGTGATAGTCAAAGATTTATTGAAATGAAATGTGGATCGCAATTTCGATCAGCAACTAATTGAAATGCATCGGTAGCAGCAAATACCCACTAGATGGCGATACACTGCTTGTATTTGGATATTACATCAACTCTTCATGAGTATTTACATAAATAAAAGTAAAATTAACATAATATGCATTAATTAGATGCCCATTCCATGCAAGATGTTATCGATATCGGTAGCAGCCTGCAAGGTCCGACAATTAAACAACAATCGGAAAATTTGTGCACAACAATCTTTGTTAATGTTGACTGTATATAATAGATATGTTATACATATGCAGTGGCATTGCGATGAACGATGATAAACACCTTCAAGACGTTGACCTCGACCAATACTGATTATTGTATAATAAATAAATTGTACTGTATGCGAGTACAGAAAATTATTGAGACGCACTGATGGCTCGCAGAAAAACAAAAAGCTTTTTCTCGGCAGCCCCCCGTTTTTTCTTCTGGTGCCGAAGCATCTAGAGGGGGTACGACGGCATAATGACGTTCGTGTTTTAATGTCCCCACTTTGACAAGAATGGCATCGCGACGTCGGGCGCGATTTTATAAAACGTCTTGATTACACGTCCCGGCAATATTGATTACAAATTTGTGAAACGGTTAGCACTCATATCTATATATCTGTATACTTATGAATATATAAACCTGAGGGTTGCCGTTTGCCGCTGCTACAGAAGTGTCATTTACTTAATTGTTTTTATTTTTACCGTGGTTAGTGTTTTTTTCCGAGTCAGTCACAATGCAGTTCACCTTTCTCACAAAAAATGCACGTAAGTCTTTTTCAGTTTGTTTATTGAGTAAATTAAATAATAAAATAATATTAANAAACTTGAACTTAGAGAAGGACGATACGCCAAAGGTTCGATAATTTGACATCAACCCATCATTGACAATTTAAAATGAGTTATAAAAGCCAAAGTTCAATATCATATTATTAAACTCAACGGCTTCCAAACACAGAAAAAAAATATGTATTTAACCTTTTATAGGAAATTATTTTTCTAAAACAAGTATAAATCAATTTTGTTTTTGTATTGGGTAGCCGCACTAGGATATTTGATTATAATGTAAAGAAAACATATCACTTGTCAATATCATAAGCGGTGATCATTTTACACAATTATTTTAAAATTATTACATGAAATATTTCCCTTGAAATAGCGTTTTGCGTAATTTAGCCCTGATAAACTGACAAATTTAAATGTATGTGTAACGAAATTTTATGAAGATCCAGGAACGTATAAAATAGTTAAACAAATAATGTTTCAATATACGACATTCTACTCAGTGTAATGTAAGAAAAAAGATATTTTTGAAAAATAACGACACAGCGTACTTTTATAAATAATCTTAATGTGTTATTCAAATATTTAAACAGATATTTATCTCTTTAATAACAATGTTCAATGTAACAGATTGCTATACATGCGTTGTAAATGTAGGCATTGCAAATTCGATATAATTTACCTCCGTTAAATAAATGTTTTCATCACTAGTTAGGTGCAACGTTTAGAGATTTCAATGATGGCACAAGCGACAAACAGAAATTTCTTTGTAAATTTTCCTTTACCGTTGAACGTATTCTCTTAAAATTAAATATTGGCGTATCCTCCCAGGAGAGGCAAAGAAATAATTTTTCATTCGCGTAAGTTATAGCGCCAAAAATGCTTCATTAGTTTAATGACAACGAACCCGCGCTCTGTGATTGAATGTTAATCAATTTTATTAAACGAAATACTACAATCGAAGCCTTGTAAAAGTTGGCTTATTCATTTGTCCGCATGTGGCTTCGTACATTTTAATTATTTAAAACGTAGGTATTGTTATTTTTGATGTTTGCGACCTTTATTTAAAGGAAATACATAATAAGTAAATGTTTGTAATATGTATACAATTGTACCATGTATTTTCAATGAAATTATTTTAGAAAAGTATTATATTGGGTACTAATTTTACTGTAATATGTACATTTTTTACATAAAAATTACAATACTGCATTCAATTCAGTCATATTGTTTTTTAAAGTTACAGCACCAGCATATTAATTTTTATATACAATTGGATTTCTTAATAACATCAAATGACATATTTTTACAGTGCATATCACGATAGGTTCTAGTTCTTTTTACATTACAATTGTATCAATTATCAACTTTTACTATTTATTTCTTCAGTTTATAAATTTTTGTACTTCCGCAACCTCCCGTCGCGTCGCATCGTCGACAAACTCTAATTTTCTTCCAACAGTCACGATGGGACTCAAATGGCTTATTATTTATAAGCTTTTAATACTACTAAACACCACAATAAAACCAACAATCATAGAATTACATACAAATATCATATTCAAATAGGTATATCAGTGGAATTAACAGCAATGTCATAATTTGTAACACTTGTACTTATGGAAGAATTACGAATTTGTACATGTCGTTTCTACAAATGTATGTGCCGAAGTCAAACAGTCATACCGTCATATAGAAATAAACTATTGATATTTTGGAAACTTTTTCTTATACTTTCGTTACCTCTCCTTTGCTCAACAATGATTTCAGATTCTTCTGAGCTAGTTATGGTGAAACATTTATTATTACTCCTAAAGCAAACCGACATTTCGCCTTAAATTGTGAAGATAGCTTTCTAAGTTATACGACATTGGTTTGGTTTTGGAATAACAATACACGTTTTCACACTCAAATTCTTCATTCAATCTTTCTTACTCATAAAAACAAATAAATACGAGGTATCAGTATTAAAGGTCGCCCTAAGACTAGAAAATACGATATTCTCTATATAATTTTGAAAAAATGATGAAAATTCGAGTCGTGTCTCGTTCCTGTATTGTTCTCGCATAAGTAATCTTGATACTGCTTTAATTTGTTTGTTTTACTAATTTGTTAATAACGTTTTGCATTGAAATCTTTTTTAATTTTTACCCTGACGGTAAAATAATACTGCCCGAAACATTTTCTTTAGTTTTTTAATTGCTATCAATGTTTTTCGATGTAGTACAATAAAAATTATCAGTATAATTAAGTTGGTACAAATATTGTAGTTTTTCATAATGTGTAGTGCTCGATTTACAGATAAATTTAAAAGAAAATCGAAAGAGGTAATAATAAACATTTAGGAACATGATTTTACTTTTAGTACGAAAGCTAAACAACTTATTTTGCAATCTTTTAATTTAAATGTTTATTAGGCAGTCGAGACTGCATTAACCTTCCTTTATAAGTATATGTAAATAATATCGCACCAATTAGGAAGAAAGTTACTACTCAATTAGAATTATGTTCATCTGGTTTTCTAATACGACCATTTGAAGATTTTTGAGTACAGAAATAGTGATGTGATTCTTAGGGTTAGAATTAAATTGCGAAAACCGTCTGTTATTAGTATTAGCCAGTCATTAAAAATATGTGCAAACCGAAATAACTAACTGAGTTTCGATTTTACATAAAGTTCGGTTATTATGCATATATGTGAAGACTTCTGAATATCCATCCAGCAAATTAAACCAAGAAGAAAAGAAGGAAATAAACATAAACACTAGTGATACACCGTCAGGTTCGAAAACTGCTACTCGGAAAAAGCTTTTAAAAATAAAAATTGATAATTATTATCAAGTTTTTAATTACGTATAAGTTAGTCTTTTTCCGTGACACATCCTACCTGCTTTGATTAGTACTCATTTAAAATGGGAAATTTGCAATTTCCATTTGAAAAAACAGATCAATTAGAATCTGGAAATTCCATTACAGCGCGACAATTTTTAAATAATTAGATTTTTCTATTTATGAATCCTGTAATTTTTAATTAACTTCACACAGCAATTAACATAAAATTTTATAACATCTGCCTGTAAAATTCCAATAACTGTTCCGATTTGTTTTTGGCATGAAAAAACGAATAGAAAAGGGTTATTATGTATGTATATAACAGACTTAAATCCCTTTCTAAATAAATTTATTTATTTATTGATTGATTAGATAGGTCTGCTAAAATGGGAAATTTTAAATAACTGTATTTAAAACAGTGCACACAACTGTTTTTTTGCCAATTTAAATGATGGATGATGTTAAATATACTTAAAAATNTATGGGTTTTATTATAGAAATGACAGGTAAATTGTTCACACTTTTCTGTCAATTGCTTATGTACGTATTGCTAGGAAATTGTTTGGTTCTAGAAATTGCGTATATTCCCTGCGTACTTATTTGTTTATTTTATGGCTACTTTAGTCTTCAAAATTGTAAACAAACAAGACATTACTTACTAGTACGTAACCATTAAGTGTAATCGTGAATACCTAACTAGAAGGGATTTTAAAACCTCATCATACAAAAAATAGTAGTAAATGTGGTCATTAACAGTATGCATAAACTAAAGCTCATTTATCTTTCACTTAAACTGTCCAATAGTTATTAATTTTAAATAAACAAAGACATTTTAGTCGGTACACATAACAATTTGAAACGTACATTCATTAAAGTTACTTACGTATCAAACGTTTTAAATCGGTTTTAATTTTTACCGTTAATAGGTTGGTATGAAAAGCTTGCGCTTTTATTAGTGCAACGTTGTTTAGCGCAAAAACCTTCGGCAATTGGACAAGGTTGATGAGGCAACTTACGTATGAATACATACATATAATACTGTTGTAGTTAAACTTGAACTTAGAGAAGGACGATACGCCAAAGGTTCGATAATTTGACATCAACCCATCATTGACAATTTAAAATGAGTTATAAAAGCCAAAGTTCAATATCATATTATTAAACTCAACGGCTTCCAAACACAGAAAAAAAATATGTATTTAACCTTTTATAGGAAATTATTTTTCTAAAACAAGTATAAATCAATTTTGTTTTTGTATTGGGTAGCCGCACTAGGATATTTGATTATAATGTAAAGAAAACATATCACTTGTCAATATCATAAGCGGTGATCATTTTACACAATTATTTTAAAATTATTACATGAAATATTTCCCTTGAAATAGCGTTTTGCGTAATTTAGCCCTGATAAACTGACAAATTTAAATGTTGAGGCAGATTGAGAGTTATAACGCGCCACACCTGTAATAAGTACAAAATAAGCAATAAAACTTATAGTGTCGTGGATGAAAAAATTATTTATCAAAATCATAAATAAATGAAAAACTACGCAAACTCTTCTCCTTATACGAAATCGAATGATGTTTTTGCTACTGTGCTGGTAGTAAATAATTTTCTTTCAAGAGGCTAGAACCGGAATTTATAGAAATTAGAAATGAAGAGCAAATTCAGGAACATGAAATTTAAGCTAAATTATCGTTTGCATCGCCCGGTATATTTATGAAGTGAACATCAAGGCAAATGACTACGAAAACAGTATTTTAAATAACAAATTATTACCAAATCGCGTAAAACAGGAGTCATTGGTTGACCAAGTGGAAGATTATATTCACGTGATTTTAATAAAATTAATTCGGCTGAGCCGTTTAAAAACTGGGTCATTAATAAAAAGGTATTTTCCACAATCTCTCTTGTCCTTTATTGCCGCAAATATATACGTATATGAAACTCATTTTACTCCTGCAAAATAAATAATTTCATGGCTGCTGTCAATGTTATCAACCGGTTCGGTTGGTTGAAAATAATTAGCGGGTGTAAACTAACAATAAATTAGTATAAATCAATCGATTTTGTCACGTTTGGGAAAACCCCGCTACGTAAAAATGATGTGAAAAACAACAGACCTTTAAATAGATGAAGTTTTTAACAAGAAAATTATGATTCTCTCTCCCAATTCCACATTATAATAATTTCAATTTTTCAATTTTAAATTAGACATTTATTTGCCGATTTTGTTGAATTGACTAATTCACTGCTTCACCTCTATTTCTGAACAGAAATATAATCTAGTTCTACCACTAACTAGCTCTTCTTGTCCGACATAAGAAGGTCTAATAGTCTAATATTTTGGTCATTTTTTACATTAGTTGACATTGGAATTGAGACATGAAGTTTAGTCAGGTAGGTAGTACTCACCAAGTAGAATCGTGTGGTAGCATTAATTCCGTGCGGAAACCAATGTAGCTTGAGATACAGGCTCCTAAAGTTATTTAATCGCAGGAAATTTCGATTGGTACGGCCCTGGCTGCAGCCCTTCGTCAGCTGTTCTCGCCAAATATGCATTGATGNACAGACTTAAATCCCTTTCTAAATAAATTTATTTATTTATTGATTGATTAGATAGGTCTGCTAAAATGGGAAATTTTAAATAACTGTATTTAAAACAGTGCACACAACTGTTTTTTTGCCAATTTAAATGATGGATGATGTATGGGTTTTATTATAGAAATGACAGGTAAATTGTTCACACTTTTCTGTCAATTGCTTATGTACGTATTGCTAGGAAATTGTTTGGTTCTAGAAATTGCGTATATTCCCTGCGTACTTATTTGTTTATTTTATGGCTACTTTAGTCTTCAAAATTGTAAACAAACAAGACATTACTTACTAGTACGTAACCATTAAGTGTAATCGTGAATACCTAACTAGAAGGGATTTTAAAACCTCATCATACAAAAAATAGTAGTAAATGTGGTCATTAACAGTATGCATAAACTAAAGCTCATTTATCTTTCACTTAAACTGTCCAATAGTTATTAATTTTAAATAAACAAAGACATTTTAGTCGGTACACATAACAATTTGAAACGTACATTCATTAAAGTTACTTACGTATCAAACGTTTTAAATCGGTTTTAATTTTTACCGTTAATAGGTTGGTATGAAAAGCTTGCGCTTTTATTAGTGCAACGTTGTTTAGCGCAAAAACCTTCGGCAATTGGACAAGGTTGATGAGGCAACTTACGTATGAATACATACATATAATACTGTTGTAGTTAAACTTGAACTTAGAGAAGGACGATACGCCAAAGGTTCGATAATTTGACATCAACCCATCATTGACAATTTAAAATGAGTTATAAAAGCCAAAGTTCAATATCATATTATTAAACTCAACGGCTTCCAAACACAGAAAAAAAATATGTATTTAACCTTTTATAGGAAATTATTTTTCTAAAACAAGTATAAATCAATTTTGTTTTTGTATTGGGTAGCCGCACTAGGATATTTGATTATAATGTAAAGAAAACATATCACTTGTCAATATCATAAGCGGTGATCATTTTACACAATTATTTTAAAATTATTACATGAAATATTTCCCTTGAAATAGCGTTTTGCGTAATTTAGCCCTGATAAACTGACAAATTTAAATGTTGAGGCAGATTGAGAGTTATAACGCGCCACACCTGTAATAAGTACAAAATAAGCAATAAAACTTATAGTGTCGTGGATGAAAAAATTATTTATCAAAATCATAAATAAATGAAAAACTACGCAAACTCTTCTCCTTATACGAAATCGAATGATGTTTTTGCTACTGTGCTGGTAGTAAATAATTTTCTTTCAAGAGGCTAGAACCGGAATTTATAGAAATTAGAAATGAAGAGCAAATTCAGGAACATGAAATTTAAGCTAAATTATCGTTTGCATCGCCCGGTATATTTATGAAGTGAACATCAAGGCAAATGACTACGAAAACAGTATTTTAAATAACAAATTATTACCAAATCGCGTAAAACAGGAGTCATTGGTTGACCAAGTGGAAGATTATATTCACGTGATTTTAATAAAATTAATTCGGCTGAGCCGTTTAAAAACTGGGTCATTAATAAAAAGGTATTTTCCACAATCTCTCTTGTCCTTTATTGCCGCAAATATATACGTATATGAAACTCATTTTACTCCTGCAAAATAAATAATTTCATGGCTGCTGTCAATGTTATCAACCGGTTCGGTTGGTTGAAAATAATTAGCGGGTGTAAACTAACAATAAATTAGTATAAATCAATCGATTTTGTCACGTTTGGGAAAACCCCGCTACGTAAAAATGATGTGAAAAACAACAGACCTTTAAATAGATGAAGTTTTTAACAAGAAAATTATGATTCTCTCTCCCAATTCCACATTATAATAATTTCAATTTTTCAATTTTAAATTAGACATTTATTTGCCGATTTTGTTGAATTGACTAATTCACTGCTTCACCTCTATTTCTGAACAGAAATATAATCTAGTTCTACCACTAACTAGCTCTTCTTGTCCGACATAAGAAGGTCTAATAGTCTAATATTTTGGTCATTTTTTACATTAGTTGACATTGGAATTGAGACATGAAGTTTAGTCAGGTAGGTAGTACTCACCAAGTAGAATCGTGTGGTAGCATTAATTCCGTGCGGAAACCAATGTAGCTTGAGATACAGGCTCCTAAAGTTATTTAATCGGAGGAAATTTCGATTGGTACGGCCCTGGCTGCAGCCCTTCGTCAGCTGTTCTCGCCAAATATGCATTGATGACGTCATTGTTTAGTTAGGTAGATGTATGACAGACTCGAGTTTGTTTAATGCCCCTGCCCGCCGAAGGCGGGCTGATACATTAGAATAATGTTAGGAAGATATGTTTTAGGACAAACGATGTTTGGCGGGAACAGCTGACGGAAGGCTGAAGCCAGGGCCGTACCTACCGGAATTTCCTCCGATTAAGAAAACTTTAAGGGCCTGTATCTCACTCACATTGATTTTTAAACAAATAATAAACAAAATTCTAGTAAACACTACTACACTACTTTACTTGGTGAGTACTACCTACCTCACTAAACTTCATGTCTCAATTCGAATGTCAACTAATGTAAAAAATTACCAATATTTCTTATCAATGATATTTTTAACGTCTTTGTACAACATCAAATCTATACCGTTCCTTTTCTAAAGCGCGCATCGTCCACATTTCACTTTTAATTTCGAATTTTTAAATTAATCGATCAAACACAGTGAACATGTCATAGCTAACATTGAATGAACAATTAACGAAAGATTCAGCTTTTTGTGGAATTTCGGTTGTTATAGTGTTTGCTACGGAAAATAGAATATAATAATTATGTCAGGCAATCCGCAATAATGTTAGGTACTGTACACTGTACAATGAGTGGTGGAACAGAAGATTATTATCTTACCATTGGTGTTATTAAACAAATATCACGATATCTATAATATTAACACAGCAAGAAAAACTACTCAACTGAAAAAACGCATACTTGCATCATGTCTCTCGAATAGGTATCTGTCTGTTGTTATTAATATTATTTATTGTCAATCGTAATGAAATACATACATATGTATACAGATATAAAATGATAACCAGTCATTAAGTGAACATTTTTCTAAAAATCCCCTTATTTAGATAATCATATTTGTTGCCATTTCAACTAAGATTTATCTATAATTTTTTCATTCAAACCAACAATTTAACGTTTTAAGTACCATAAATGTAAGGTTGATTATGAAGTACGTAAGCGTCCAACATTCACATTATTTTCCATATTTTTAAAAATAAATCGCAAATCATTGGGTATAACATTGAATAGGTACTTTTAAAATTAAAAAATTATTCCGGAACGACTCTCGATAAGATCACAAATAGATTGATTTACTTCCTTGTTTACATTTATTACAAGCAATCTTTCTGTTCTTACCTTCATCGATTGCAAGAATTATTGCGAAATTCTCTAATAGTTTGTGTTTTTATTTGTTAAGCATTCTTCCTAAAAGTTTTGTAATAAACATTTCTTATTACAATCGGAGATGTTTGCTTGTCCATAATACTTTTAATTATGGTAAATTACCTATTTCCCAGATAATTAATTTGTCCTTACATACATCACCATCTTCCTTGGATAAAACATTTTTTATTATGTCATATATTTCTATATCTATTAACTTGTAGGCACTTGCTTGAGAATAATAATAATTTTTTAGATTGGTAAGACACCTTTTCAGGCATGAAGGGCTAGTCAGAGACATATTAGAAGTAGAAAGAGGAGTAACAGATTTAGACTTAAATTAGATTACTGTTCACAAATAGTTAAGGATGAGGGATGCCGTAGTTCTAGGAAAATGTGAAAATTATCTCAGAATAGGAAAGAGTGGAGGCGCGTGTGAACCCCGTGTCACGACTGAAGACCCTATGATGATGACGTATAGTTATAATAATAAAAATATTTAAAACAACGGGTATTATGATTATATTAGAGCAAAATACTATAAATAGTTAAAAATTTACACCGGTGTATGCAAGCAGTTATTGTGCAGCCTTTTACATAAACATTGCTGATTCTTTGGCATGAATTCAGTAACCTTTCCTTTCTAGTAGTCGGCATCCTCGCACATTTCTTCGCTGTCCAAAGTGACAACCAACTTGACCGACGTACATTAAATATCTTGGCCAAGGTGAAGCTGACGATCAAAAAGTCGCACTCTCATGACAAACTGATTTTAATTTCTTGTTCCGTCTTATGCAATAACTTTTCTTCTATCCGAAACGAATTCTTAATGTATCTTTTTTATATTTACCACCATGCATTTCTTTTTTTAATATATTTGATATATTTTAAGCATTCCCAAAGTTAAAGCACACATAGATAAATTATATGAGGTATATGCTTTCAGTAACTACTTGTATGATAATATCACAATTTTATTGGAAACACTTAAGGCACTCGGTATATCTATCTATACAGATGTAAAGCATTTTCTTTTTCAGGATATCTGTTCATTACGTCGTTGGGAATGGCGTTAGGAATGGCATCGTGCTTTATATATTTTTTGGACCCGCTTAAAGTTCTGATAAACAAGGTAATGCCACATAATCCTTCGCATCATTTGATTTTATCAAGATTTCCCATCATACACGATATCATGTAAAAAAATCATTGCATTGGTCCCCCAAGAAATGATTATACACTTCGGTATCTACTTTTGGTCATGAGGAAAGAACCACGATGAACTTTTTCGATATTTTTTACCTTTCTCGACATACGCAGACACATATACATGAAAAATTTGAACTTTTTAGCGCAAAAATTTCACAAAAATCCTTATGATGAGCGTTTTATCGGGTTGTTCGGAAAGTCATTTCTTTTTTTCCCGACAGAGGATTTAATTGTATTCTTTTGCACCCAACTTCACATTTAAGCCGTATAATTTTTATATGCTTTGAGAGCTCATATAGCAAGGCTTGTGTGTGAAAAATTCCAATTAATACTACGCAGTAGTTTTTGGTTGATGCTCTTTTAAATATGGAGAGCGATAAGCAGCATTTTCGACATATCTTACTGTTTTACTACAGAAAGGGTAAAAATGCTGTTCAAGTCAGAAAGAAATTGACTGATGTATAAGGAGAAGATGTGTTGACAGTACGCCAGTGCCAGAACTGGTTCGCTAAATTTCGATCCGGCAATTTTGATGTCGGATATGCACCACGTTTGGGAAGGCCGGTTGAAGCTGATAAAGACGCGATAAAGGCATTAGTTGATGTGAACCGGCGAATAACAACACGTGAGATCGGAATGAGGTTAAATTTATCAAATTCAATAGTTTATGACCACTTGAAAGGCCTGGGATTATCCTCGAAGCTCGATGTATGGGTTCCCCATGTTCTCAGAGAAAAATCAACAACGTCAAACGCAAGAGGTCATGGAGCAAAAAAGATGAACCGGCTCAAACCATTTCCAAAGCCGATATTCACCAAAAAAAGGTGATACAGTTTGTTTGGTGGGATTTTAAAGGAATCGTTTTTTTTGAGCTTTTACCGGATAACACAACGATTAATTCGGAAGTCTACTGTCATCAGCTGGACAAACTGAATGATGCAATCAACAGAAAAGGTCAGAACTAATCAACAGGAAAGGTGTAGTGTTTCACCAAGACAACGCGAGACCTCACACAAGTTTGGTCACTCGCCAAAAGCTTTTACAGCTTGAATGGGATACAATGCTACACCCACCATATTCTCCAGACCTGGCACCATCGGATTATTATTTGTTCCGGTCACTTCAAAATTTTTTAGACGGTAAAACCTTCACCTCAAATGAATAAGTCAAAAACCTCCTCGATCAGTTTTTTGCTAGCAAAGAGCAAAAATTTTATGAGCGTGGAATTATGCTACTACCAGAAAGATGGCAAAAGGTGTTGGACCAGAACGGTCAATATATAATTTAATAAAGTATTTGTTTATTATACGAAAACTGTCTTTCATTTCCACAAAAAAAAACGAAATGACTTTCCGAACAACCCGATAGATGCCGCAACCTACGACCTGTGCAAACACTACTTCTGAATTTCCATCAAGTGTAAATATATACTAATCCATTAATCTACATACGTCTCCCTTTAATTGCTTCAGGTTACTTCTCTATCACCCGGATCGTTGGCATTCTCTTTATGGAGTAACCCCCCGTATGACATTTTTGCGAAAGCTTACATCTACCATGTCACAAATGCAGAGGCGTTTTTGAGTGGAAAAGAAAAACTGCGATTGGAAGAAAAGGGGCCTTATGTATACAAGTAGGTTACTCTTTTTTTTACTTTGGTATGTCCAGGTAAACCACTTACGAGAAATATAATTTGCTACTTATGACAGTTATTCACTAAATCTCAAAATGAAACAGTGGTTTCTCTGGTTTTTTTTTGCTCACAAATTTTGGCACTGTTGCGGATTTTGCGGTCAATGGTAACAGATGGAAAACGTTATAAAGAAATAATATTAACATATAATTCGATAATTATGCAAATTGATACATAAACATAACGAGAATTTTTAGAGACTCCTTTCTGCTTCCATTCTACTGTTGTTTGATCGGATATTAAAACATTTAATGAATAAAACATTAATTTCAGTCTTAAATTACGACGTTTTTTTTAATTTTAGGGAAAGCATCCACAACACACAACCGAAATTCAACGATAACGGAACACTGACATTTATTCCCGTTCGTTATTTAGAATTTATTCCTGAACTTTCGGTCGCCGATCCCAAAACTGAAATGATCGTGTGCCCCAATATACCACTGTTGGTAAGTTTTCAATACAATCAATATTTCACACTTTAGAAACCCTTCGATAAGTATCTACAATACATATTTCCTCATTCAGTTATAGTATTATTGACTTGTTTGAGGTTTACACATTTTTATGTTTGAATATTTATAAAGCGGAACCTTCAAGATTCCGTGTGGTTAAACTAACCAAAACAAAGAACGCTCTTCATCATAAACGAATGCATTTTTATCAAAGCAGTACCATGTAAGGTCTGTTGGTTTAACGATGAACCGCTCCCTATCCTGTATGAAATTGCATTAATAAATGTACTATTGATAACGAAAATCTGAACGACAGGATGCTTAGGTTTTGTCGTGATGGCGGCTTAAATGATGTGATCCACAACTCATGTTCTCTGTTAATATAAACATAAACAATTAGTACTATACATCAGAGCCGGGCAAACTTTAACTTCGCAGGAGCCGCTACATGAGGTTAGTTTGAGTCACTCCATACCCTTCAATGAGTACGAGAGAGTAAGCAGTAATGAATAATTTTGTTTTGTCTTTTTCTTCTCCCTTCCACTCCCATATCAAGCCCCTTCATCCCGTAGACGAGCGAAGCCACTCTCCCAACTTAAATAATACCTACGAAAATTGTCGTTACTACGTTCGCAAAACTATTGGGTTTGGCTATGGAAGAGGGGACTCATCTACGAAATGGAAGGGATAAGAAAAGGAAAGAATCATCTCACTCGCACTCGCAGGATCAATGAGGAGCTACTTGGTTAACCTTGAGGATCACTCAGGATGCAAAAGATCCCAGTTTGCCCGGCTCTGCTATACGTTACATATATACATTATATCAGAACTAACAACTTGCATTTCCGTGGGAGTTTGTTAGTATAAAAGGGGCAATCCATAAAATACCTAGCACAAATCGGGGGGAAGAGTGTTCCATGCATGCGAAGAATATATGTTTCTTCTTGAAAATTTTATAATTGATTGTTTAGTTGACGAGGTCATAATTGCACTTGACTGCTTTTAAGTTGTTTTAAAAATGGCATAATTTTCACACTTAAATTGTTTTTTGCATGCACAAAGCGTTGGAAGAGCGTAAACATGTAGAAAATGTGTAAACAGAATAACAAATTTTCGGGAAACAGTTGTTCAAATAACCCATTTAGTTGTACGTTAGACATTTACATAAAATAATTTCATAAATCATATTTACCAAGTTGTCTAGTACTAAGAAAACGAAAAAGTTAGTGGTCGGTTAGTGACGATTTTTTACAATTTCTGTGTTTACTCTTTAATGTGTCGGACTGCGTTAAATTATTACATTAGCGTCATACAATCCCCACGAATTTAACTGTTGCAGACTTTTATGCAAATGTAAATACATATTTCGCTAAAAATTTGCATAAACAATTAAAAACATCTCAGAAATGGTGATGCTAAAAATTTTTTTTGTTACAGTCGTTCTATTCCTTCTTAAAGTTCTTGAACGTTACACTTATTAAAAAAAAACAATGATCATTAATCACCGAATGCTGAATACTTTGGCCATTAATAATAACAATCGGTCAGCGATTTTTTTTAATTAACAGAGTTGCTTGACGTTACAATAATAAATCATTATTATGAACTAGTAGCAATGTTATTTCATTTATTGCATTTACAAAAACCACGAAAATGACAAAAACTTCCCAAAAAGAAATATGGTCCAGTCATATACCTATCAAAATTTCCATAAAGACATATTTAAAAGGAATGTGTTTCTATTTGCTAATAGTATTCTAAACCATTTTCAGAATAGAAATTCGATTGTTTTGCTATATGTAAACCTATAGTACCTAGAAAGGTTGCGAAAATAATGTAAATAATTTACATTATCCATTGCTTTTGTAACGAGTAATGGAAATATTTCCATGAACCATTACTTTTTTCATAAACAACGGAAACTACTGAATGGTGAATGTTAATTTTTTATTACACTGTGCAAAAGTAAAATATATATATTTGCAAGTCTGATGGTACCTATAATCTTAAACTAGTTAAAAATTAGTACACTATCTTTATAAAATCAAAATCTGCTGCATATTTCCATATTTGCCGGCCACTTTAGTTTTAATCAGCCATAAAATTGATTGATATTGACATTAAATGATGTTAAAGGCATTGCCGGGAGATTCGCGAATATTTTAGTAGATAAACAGCAGAAGAACCAGTTTGTCTATGACCATAAAGACTTTCAATGTTCTTAAATTATGGCAAAAAAATTATGGATAATATTTTTTAATGACACAAAAACAAGCAAGAATTTATCATATTTCGTTCTACGAAAAAGTCGCAGTTTTATTGCCACAACTTGGCTCTTTTTTCAAAGTTTAAGGCAGTCGCAAGGCAATATGCCGATAAATGTGTAGATTATCACAACTAATATTATTCGTTCATAAAATTATAAAGAGTAACCCTGACTCTATAAAAAATTAATTGTCGTTAATGTTAACGATTTAGTTTTACGCATTCATTTATTATAATTACCATTATTATTCAATTACATAATATAATATGTGGATGACGAAGGTACTGTTAATATTCATTTGTCATGCAATACATATACTCGTCTTCATTATTTATTTCTTTTTCCTTGCTATCAATTATTATGATAAAACAAAAATTAAAATTTAAATTTAATCCTTCATGCATATGTACTACTTATTCAAAAACAAAGGAAAACAAATCTTAATTAATGCATGCCTTAAGGATTCTAACGATAAATATCATATTTTTAAGAAATACATATATTTCGGCAGTATTTGTTTTATCAGTCGGTAAAGTTAAAAGGATAGGTCAGAGATCAGTAATTTACATTTATATAAAATTTTAGAAAAAAATCAATTGAATGTGCGATTTGATAATTGCGAAACATTGTAATAACAAAACAGTCAGGAATTTGTTTTTTACACCCACATTTTATTGGGTTGTTCGGAAAGTCATTTCGTTTTTTCCCGACAGAGGATTTAATTGTATTCTTTTGCACCCAACTTCACATTTAAGCCGTATAATTTTTATATGCTTTGAGAGCTCATATAGCAAGGCTTGTGTGTGAAAAATTCCAATTAATTCTACGTAGTAGTTTTTGGTTGGTGCCCTTTTAAATATGGAGAGCGATAAGCAGCATTTTCGACATATCTTACTGTTTTACTACAGAAAGGGTAAAAATGCTGTTCAAGCCAGAAAGAAATTGACTGATGTGTATGGAGAAGGTGTGTTGACAGTACGCCAGTGCCAGAACTGGTTCGCTAAATTTCGATCCGGCAATTTTGATGTCGAAGATGCACCACGTTCGGGAAAGCCGGTTGAAGCTGATAAAGACGCGATAAAGGCATTAGTTGATGTGAACCGGCGAATAACAACACGTGAGATCGGATTGAGGTTAAATTTATCAAATTCAACAGTTTATGACCACTTGAAAGGCCTGGGATTATCCTCGAAGCTCGATGTATGGGTTCCCCATGTTCTCACAGAGAGAAATCTGTGTCGCCGCATTGACGTCTGCGATTCGCTTCTCAAACGTCACGAAAATGATCCGTTTTTGAAGCGCATCATCACTGGGGACGAAAAATGGGTTGTATACAACAACGTCAAACGCAAGAGGTCATGGAGCAAAAAAGATGAACCGGCTCAAACCATTTCCAAAGCCGATATTCACCAAAAAAAGGTGATGCTATCTGTTTGGTGGGATTTTAAAGGAATCGTTTTTTTTTGAGCTTTTACCGGATAACACAACGATTAATTCGGAAGTCTACTGTCATCAGCTGGACAAACTGAATGATGCACTTCAACAGAAAAGGTCAGAACTAATCAACTGGAAAGGTGTAGTGTTTCACCAAGACAACGCCAGACCTCACACAAGTTTGGTCACTCGCCAAAAGCTTTTACAGCTTGAATGGGATACAATGATACACCCACCATATTCTCCAGACCTGGCACCATCGGATTATTATTTGTTCCGGTGACTCCAAAATTTTTTAGACGGTAAAACCTTCACCTCAAATGAGGAGGTCAAAAACCTCCTCGATCAGTTTTTTGCCAGCAAAGACCAAAGATTTTATGAGCGTGGAATTATGCTGCTACCAGAAAGATGGCAAAAGGTGTTGGACCAGAACGGTCAATATATAATAAAGTATTTGTTTATTATACGAAAACTGTCTTTCATTTTCACAAAAAAAAAACGAAATGACTTTCCGAATAACCATATAGAAAAAGCTCAACAATATTGACCCGACTTTCAGTTGTCGTAGAAGATTACATAGACGACTAAATTAAAAGTTACAAAAAATGATGCCAGTATCTCCACATACAGACGCAATTTTCCATATTGCCATTTTTTGTTGTTATGTTACAAGGTAATTTGATTACACACCAATCTTTGGAAGGAATAAAAATTTAAATGGTACTTCACATTGTCCGAACGAGAATTACCGTAGTAATTTCAATAAATGATTGTGCGTCACATGTAGTGTTAAAATTGAAAATAACATACTTAGTTTTATGGTAATTTTATCAGTAAAACTTACATAAAAATGCGTGTGTAATTTCGAAGTAAAAACAAATTCCTTGATAAAAGTGGTCTTTTACGTAAATGCATATTACAATTCTAATTATTATATCATTTACCCATAGATCGGTAATAACAGTTTATTGGAAAATAATTAGTCTATTTTGAATAATAATGAATTTGTTGAATAACTTATAGGTACCTGTATACTTGTTAATTAATTAAAAATGTCAAAAAATTGGTCTGAGCACATTTTGGTCGGTGCTAATACGACTAACTTCCCATTAGATAATACAGTTATTGTAAAGTACATTCGTTTCTAAAGTTTGAAAAAAACGCGGCACAATAATAAATAACAAACAATGTTTGAGAGTTCGTCATTTTATAAACCCATAAGAAACAGTATTTCGTCTGAGAAAACCGAATTGATAGAGTACTTGCATCAGTCAATTGGTAAATACTATTTTTTATTGTTTATCGATTGTTTATAACAATTCATTTTGTTATAAACAAATTTTTATTATAATATGTTATTATAATATGTTATTCCCTGTCTTGAATAATGATATTTCGTTATTATTGATTCCGTAACTTCATTGTTGTGATTAGATTAGAACGTATTTTAATTAAATTGTTTGTAATTAATTCGTTTTTTTTTTTATAAAAAAAAAACGGCTTGACCGATTTCGTTCAAATTTCTTTCAGATCTTCATTATGATAATATCTTTCGAAAAAATTTTGGTTGAGGGCGATATCTCAATCCGTTCTTGAGATATCGAAAACGAAAAAAATGCTGACATACGAACGTACGTACATACGTACGTACGTACGTACGTACGTAC
>NW_020439033.1:1178430-1179921 GCF_000699045.2 Agrilus planipennis | reverse complement strand
TATAGGGTTGTTCGGAAAGTCATTTCGTTTTTTTTTGTGGAAATGAAAGACAGTTTTCGTATAATAAACAAATACTTTATTAAATTATATATTGACCGTTCTGGTCCAACACCTTTTGCCATCTTTCTGGTAGCAGCATAATTCCACGCTCATAAAATCTTTGGTCTTTGCTGGCAAAAAACTGATCGAGGAGGTTTTTGACCTCCTCATTTGAGGTGAAGGTTTTACCGTCTAGATAACCGATTTTTTTGGGAAACATTTCGAAATGCATTTTGTTTATTTTTATTACCAATTCGTGAAAAAAAGACAGTCTTACCCTATCTATGATTCCAAATCTGGGAAAATCGATCCAGTTGGGAACGACCTTATTCGCTAAACTGACCAACGGGTCGTCGTATCCAAAAAGGTAGTCGTGAACTGATGTATTAACGAATGATGGAGAGCCTAAGTAACTACTAACGGAGGACACGGCTAAGTTGACAAACATCGAGTAATTTTGTAAGGCAGCTGTGATTCCCTGAAAAAAAAAATGCGAAATGTTACTACGAAATTAAATACGAGGATTGTGCTATTATGTCTAACACGAACAGATGATTTACTTCAAATTTGCGTTTGTTTTATTTTTTTTGTGGCTTTCTAGGAGACAGTTTTCTCTCACTTGAATATGAAAATCAGGGGAAATAAAAAAAAGCTTATCGATCGTGATCGATTGTGGGGAATTGTCTATCGATTTGTTAACCATTAGACTATAACACTACTGATTTTCAAAATTATTTGTCAATAGGTTTAATTTTTATAAACAATTTCCTACAAAACTTCGTTTTCTTTTGTACTATATTGGCAGATACTCTTCATATTCAAGTGAGAGAAAACTGTCTCCTAGAAAGCCACAAAAAAAATAAAACAAACGCAAATTTGAAGTAAATCATCTGTTCGTGTTAGACATAATAGCACAATCCTCGTATTTAATTTCGTAGTAACATTTCGCATTTTTTTTTTCAGGGAATCACAGCTGCCTTACAAAATTACTCGATGTTTGTCAACTTAGCCGTGTCCTCCGTTAGTAGTTACTTAGGCTCTCCATCATTCGTTAATACATCAGTTCACGACTACCTTTTTGGATACGACGACCCGTTGGTCAGTTTAGCGAATAAGGTCGTTCCCAACTGGATCGATTTTCCCAGATTTGGAATCATAGATAGGGTAAGACTGTCTTTTTTTCACGAATTGGTAATAAAAATAAACAAAATGCATTTCGAAATGTTTCCCAAAAAAATCGGTTATCTAGACGGTAAAACCTTCACCTCAAATGAGGAGGTCAAAAACCTCCTCGATCAGTTTTTTGCCAGCAAAGACCAAAGATTTTATGAGCGTGGAATTATGCTGCTACCAGAAAGATGGCAAAAGGTGTTGGACCAGAACGGTCAATATATAATTTAATAAAGTATTTGTTTATTATACGAAAACTGTCTTTCATTTCCACAAAAAAAA
>NW_020439033.1:1085897-1178326 GCF_000699045.2 Agrilus planipennis | reverse complement strand
GCCGAACGCGGAGGCCGATTGTGCCTCTTTGTCGCTCGTTCCGCGCTCTCGCTTGCACTTCGAGCCTTAAATGGAACGCCTCAGAGCGAGGTAACGCCGCATGAGTCATGTTTTTTCGTGCGTGCAGCCGGCTCCATCGAATTATAAGACGTTGTCACGTCAAAAAATGAAGCTTGTATTGGGAAATAATGAAAGTCGCTATACCATTTGAGATTAACTCTTTTCATGACAAATACCTACGTATCAAGTTTAAGAGTGTTGCCAGTTCCAACAGCTTCTTTTAATAAATTAATTTCAAACAAATGAATACCTCAAACCCCGGTTACTTTCATCAACATTTAACTTAGGTAACGTACGGTACACTTACCAGTTCGTTTTTCTTTTACAGCTCCTGGCTCTGGATAACTCATCAAACGTCATTACCATAAGCGTCGATCCGTCAAAAAAAGTATCAGAAAACACATTGCTCACCCTTGAGGAAAGAACGCGGGCATACGCCATTCAACGTTGGAACGGGTCTCCTGGTTTAAAAGTGTGGGGCTACAAAGAACCTCAAGGCAACGAAACGGTTCAAGAAAATTCCAGATGCAACCTAGTTGAAGGCACATTTGAAGGTCTTATCTTTCCTCGTCATTTAAAACGAAACACCACATTTAAATTATACAGACGGGCCTTCTGTAGACCAGTTCCGTTCGTCTACGAAAGCGAAGGGTATACCAACGAAGGTTTCCACAGTTATACGTACACGGTTGCCGACAATTTTCTTGCGAAAGGTTCCGAAAATCCCGAAAATCAATGTTTTTGCCTCAACGGTAACTGCTTGCCGAGAGGCCTTGGTGACATGACACCGTGCTATTATGACATACCGATCGTCATGTCGCAGCCGCATTTCTTAAACGCAGATCCATCTTTACTAGCAGACGTGGATGGATTGTCCCCGGACGAAGAGAAGCACAACACGAAATTCATAATCCATCCCGAAATGGGTCTACCGTTGAAGGCGAATATGAAAATTCAGATAAACCTTAGGATGACAGACACGAAATATAACCACAAAACACGTCCTTTTAACAATCTCACCTTACCGTTGTTTTGGGTGGAACTTAACGCCAACGAGATCCCTTCGAGCATTTACTTGTACTTAACCTTACTTTACCACGTGTTGCCCGTTGTTCAAGAGGTTATGATGTACGTATTCGCGCTTTCTTCTATTATAATTGTGTCGTCAACAGCATATAAATTTCTATTCGCCGTTTCGAACCCACAAGACACGCGCAGGCCCAAGATAAACTACAGAATCGTGCCCTTGACCAAGGACGACTTACTATGTCCAGATGAGATAATGATACGAAAATAGACATGCATCACAAAATTAGATTAAATGCCAGTGAGAAGTGATAATTGTATAATTATTGAGGAACAGACTGATTTTTTTCAATTGTAAATATGTAGGGATTATTAGGTTAAGTAGTGTTGAATAAATTATTTTTATATAAATGAAAATCACTTTACTAAGTTATTTTATTTGACGAATGCATCTTCGCTCTTATCCAAGGTAAGTAATAGGACAGTCGTGTATATACATCTGGAAATCCAGGCTTAGCACAACCGGAACCGAATGATGTTATTCCTGCAAGTATCCACTGACCATCTTTGGAGGCGCATTGCAAAGGGCCTCCTGAGTCGCCCTGTAAATAACGCAACTCATTTATTGATTATAAATATGAGGCACCTACCACCTCTAATTACGAATCTTCCATTATAAAAGTCTATAGTTATTAAAAGGAACAATGACCAAAATAAACCAGAAGTACTGAAATACATTTAAAACACAGTGGAATGCCCTTTCGTTATTTTTGTCTTTGTTCCTTAGCTATCTTTCCAAGCATTTTCCAACGAATATTTACTGAGGAGTGCTTTAAGACAGTGAAAAGCATCGTCTGTCCAGGATGTTTTCGAGCACCCGTTCCAATACCAGTATGACAAACAGACCTCTTTATATTTCGTCTTTATATATTTTCCTTTCAAAAGTGTAACTAACGAAAAAAAGCGAAAGAAACAGAAGAAGAGATGCTATGAATACTCTCTGACTTAAAACATTATTAATGTTATTTGCAGTTACATGAGAAATAATTCGATTTGAATTGTTTTGCTAATTAACCTTTGTTTTGTGTAATTGTATAATTCTGCTTCAGAAATGTTAATTCGCAATGATGTTTTTGCTAATCATAATTACAGTTAATTGATAAACAAACTATCTACCGATTAACAAAACATGGAAACAATACATTCAAATTTATGCTCAAGCAAATGAATTCTACCAGCGTTAAGAAGTGTGATTACGTAAAGTATGTACGTAAAAATAAAAACCAAAACTTCATTTTATTTCCATTAGTTTATGCTGGTGGACGGATTATACGATCGAACTAGAAAGTGCAGAGTGGCGGAAGGAAGGGGAGGGGGAAATGTCCTTTTCAGCCTCCTTCAGGAATCGTGGAAATTTGTACCTTAGTCAGTGCTCAACGGTACATTATGCCTACATGTCCCCGAAACCCGACTAATTTCCGGGTTCCCGGATAAAATAATCCCTTTGAAATAATAACAAAAGGGTCTTCATTTAACAATCGCATTCTTTATACGGTGACCCAAAGCACAGTACTTACTATTTATAAGTATTGCGTTATGTAGCGTATATTTTTACTTATTTACAGACATTGATATAATTAATGTAAAACTTTAATTTTATTAACGAAAGACCCTGACCAATTTCTCGTTTTAGTACGAAGGTAAAGCGAACAGGTTCCTATAAAAAAAAGTTGACTATCACAAAACTAATCATATTGCTCGAAAGTAATTATTATCTTTCAACTTAACGGGCATTAGATTCCATGTGGCCTCCGGAATTTCTATGTAACGTTTTTTTATGGGGAAAGATACATACAAAGGTTAATCCAAAAGTAACAGGTCAATTGAAAAGTCCCCGGCCTAAAACACATTTTTTTGCAAAATTCGTTTTTTTTATTTAACATAATTCCTTTCAAGGGTGATACACTGATTATAGCGATCCTCCAACTTTTCGATACCGTTTTTGTAGTACGATTTGTCCTTTGCTTCAAAATAGGCCTCAGTTTCGGCGATCACCTCTTCATTCGACGAAAATTTTTTCCCAACGAGCATTCTTTTGAGATCTGAGAAGAAGAAGTAGTCGCTGGGGGCCAGATCTGGAGAATACGGTGGATGCGGAAGCAATTCGAAGCCCAATTCATGAATTTTTGCCATCGTTTTCACTGACTTGTGAGACGGTGCATTGTCTTGGTGAAGCAGGACTTTCTTTTTCTGCAAATGCGGTCGTTTCTCGGCGATTTCGTCCTTCAAACGGTCCAATTAAGCTATGTAATAGTCGCTGTTGATGGTCCTTCCTTTTTCAAGGTAGTCAATGAAAATTATTCCACGCGCATCCCAAAATACAGACGCCAAAACTTGCCAGCCGACTGTTGCGTTTTTGCACGCTTTGGAGCGGGTTCATCGTGTGCAATCCACTCCGATGACTGTCGATTGGACTTCGGAGTGAAATGATGGAGCCATGTTTCATCCATTGTCACATATCGACGCAAAAACTCGGGTTTATTACGCGTGATCATCTTCAAACACTGCTCTGAATCATCAACTCGTCGTTGTTTTTGGTCAAAAGTGAGCTCGCGCGGCACCCACTTTGCACAGAGCTTTCTCATACCCAAATATTCGTGAATGATGTGATGTATACGTTCCGTTGATATCTGTAGAGTGTCTGCTATTTCATTCAATTTCAATTTACGGTCATTCAAAATCATTTTGTGGATTTTTTTAATGTTTTCGTCCGTAACAGCCTCTTTTGGGCGTCCACTGCGTTCACCGTCTTCGGTGCTCATTTCACCACGTCTAAACTTAGCATACCAATCCTTGATGGTTGATTTTCCTGGGGCAGTGTCCGGAAATTCGTTATCAAGCCAAGTTTTTGCTTCAACTGTATTTTTTCCCTTCAAAAAGCAATATTTTATCAACACGCGAAATTCCTTTTTATCCATTTTTTTCACAATAACAAAAGTTGCTTCACTAAAAATGCTATAATTCACAAACTAATGATCCGACAGCCGTCAAATTTATAGACGCGTCTTTTGAAGGTTAGGACTAACTGAAAAACATGGATTTAGTTCTGGTGCCGCCATCTATGTGTCAGGCCGGGGACTTTTCGATTGACCCTAGTATTAAATAGAATGGAGATCCATCACTTATGGTTTTGGATGTTTATTACCAAAAACGGGTCTTAGGGGCGCAACGAATTCGGGTGAAACATGCTGAAAAGATAATCTACATCCTGGACATAGGGAACTATGTATCTTTAGAGAGTTTTACATTATCGCCGTATAAGATGTTACAAATCAAAAATAGCAAATTAAAATAAGGTGAGTTCAAAGCGTTCATCATAAACATCAACTTACTACGCAAGTCCCAGTCGATCCATCCAGATGTCCCGCACACAGATGTCCCGACTTTATTGAAACAGAGTGTCCGTACTTTTCCCGACAAACGGCGTTGTCATGCACGGGAATGTGAGACTCCAATAGCCTTCCAGAAAGATGGCCGTCTTCAGCGTCTCTTCCCCATCCCGTTGCGATACAGTGGGTCGTTTGATTATAAGTCAAACGGGATGATGGAAGACAAACAATTCGGATTCTGCTACTTCCTGAAGTTTGCACGGAACGCGATAATTTCATCAGAGCTACAAAAATGAGAATGTCAAGGAGAGATGGGATGATAGAATACCTTTTGAGACGTGAAGAGCTAGGTAGAGGCGTATTTGAAGCAGAAATTGGAGTAAAGAGGAAAACTTAGACGAAAAATAGTTAGGGATGTGGGATTTTCTAGTTTTCGGGAAATACAAACATTGGACAGGAATAAGAAGTAGAGATGCGACTCCAATAATCAGCATTTGGATTGACGATATCATAACATCGTAATGATAAAGAAATAATCGTCTCACTTTACAGAAAAGTAATGAAAAACTCAGTTATAAATTTCTCAAAATCGCCACATGTGGATCATGAATTCGAAAGTTGGTTTCGATGATTCACAGACCAAACAAAAGGTACTCCGTTCTAGCAAGTTGATTAACATCCAGTATTTCGCAGTGTACTGCCATCTATATTATAACAATGTTTGACTAGTATTAGCATTAAGAACTAGTAGCTAACTGAATTTGTAAAATGCTAATTGTATGATAATATGTGTTGTATTGTAATTGAAGATAATCACACATTACAGGAGTTTGTAATATTATAATAGATGCGTACACGTTTTGATTTATTTGACTATAAATGTAAACGCTTAACTGCATACATGTATAATTAATGAATTTCAGGAAATACATCTACGTTTATTAATTGTCTTTTGTTGTTGCTTCAAGATTATCTTCTTATCGTTTTACTGAATTGAACGAACCACAAATATCCATTTAGGTTGCTACACATTCATGTTTGTCGTAACAAATCTTTTTAATGTAGAATCAGCGGGTTTATTCTAAAAATTTTAGACTTTGTTCTCAAATGGAAAACTTTTGTTTTGCACAGGGTTTTACTGACCGTAAGATGGTACCCTCACGAAAAGTTCCGTGTAATTTGGCGTGTGATGCCAGTAAAGATGAAAGAAACCAATTTTTTTCCAATATTTTGTAAATTCATTTCCTTTTTTTTAGGAAACAGATGTTCGCACGACTAATCTTTTATAATGTTTTTCAGTTTTATAAAAACGTCAACAACTTTAGATCATCCTCTAAGTAACACTTTCGGCGACCCCCCTAACAAACATTACGACACAAAACGTACCCCCTTTCTATGGACGATTTCTTGTGATTAAAAAATGCAATGAGAATGCCAAATTAATAAAAACGTTAAATTAAAATTGATAAGCTGCGAACATATTTCCTTAACCCCCTTTCACCTTTTTAATATCTCGCCACGCTAAGCAATATCTCTCCTTCTTTCTTATTCGCGAAGGTATTTTATAAATGATCCCTACATGTGGATTTAGCTTTGTGAATGTTAACGGTATGCCCGGCGCCTCCACCATTTCCTTTTATTATAAAAGTTACAAAATATATATAGTGATTTACCGAAACAGTCAATTAAATATTGATAGTAAGATGGTAGAAGTAAATCCTTGTAAAGCCTGCCAAGCTCTAACTATTTTGAAAAAAGGTAAATTTTTACCTATGTCATGTTGAAAGTGATGAAATCGTTCATGAAGGATTATTTTTTCAATAGGAATCCGCTCTTCAGAGTATTCTTCTACCTGCTGGTCCCATTCTCCTAATACGGCTGTCCATAGCGCCGCCAATGGAAGATTAAAAAGATCACTGGAATGTAAAATGAAATCATTATGGTAAATAACAAATACCATTATTAATTACTGCAGTTAAAACTTCTTTCTCTCCAGTTGTTTCAGTTAATGTACAGTTGAAAAATAATCACTCTCAAGAAGTTACATTGTGCACTTAAGTACAGTATTTGCCCTTTAACGTGTTACAAAATGGAATAAAAGTAGGGCAGTCGATGGACATTGAGAAAAGAATAGTTAAAATTTAGGGTTCACATCGGCCTGCAAGAATATATTTATCTATGCTTAAAGGAATTATAAATAATGTCATCGTTTGGATATTGTTATCATGTTCAATAACACTTAATTTACACGGTAATATTTATTGTTTAACCATCATAAACAGAAGGGAAGGTTTTGGTGTGCTCAAAGGCCGTAAGATACTTTCTACAAGAGGGTCTTAGGTCTGCGTGAATAATACAACATTAAAGATTTTATTTTCTGACGTGTATTGAAAATGATATTACAAATCGTTCTATAACATCGATTTACTTCGATTACACAATATTTGGGTATATTGCTAAACCATTTAGTCATAAGAACTTTTTATTTTTACTGTCTTTATGTATGCGTTTTAATGACTGATTTTTTATTTACAAATTACCTACTTGTTTATACAATGCGCCGCCGTTAAAAGCCATTTCGGTGAAATTAGAACCCCGCCACACCAGTGTCCTAAAAATCCGAATTGTGGGTGAAGAAGCTGTAAAGAAACCTGAGAAAAAGAAAGTTTCAAAAGTATATTAAGCTTTTATTAAAACATAAAGTTGTTTTGCTATATATCTTACACTTATTAATACTTCATTTGTATGAACTCATCTATTCTCCCCTACCCCACTACCTTTCTTTGCCAAACTTCTTCCAATGTTCTAAAAAACCAAAACAACCCCCTATTCCTTAAAACTCAGCCCACCTCCATCCTCATTCACCAATTAATAGCATTCTTTCCATGTTTCACATATTCTACACCGTTTGTGTTCTTCCTATTTCCAATAATTATATCCCCTACACTCATTCCCTGTCCTAAATTTTTCTAATTACGCTTATTTATCTCCCTCCTTCTAAATAGGTTGGTATCCATTTCCCTTGCCAGTCCCTCCGCAAAATCTCCTTCAACCTCACCAATTATCGTGACTCCTCTGTTTTTCTTAAATCCTCTCCTCTAAAATTTCCCTGCATCTCTTCTACATCCATTACCCTATATTTGTTCCTTCCTTTAACTACTCCCTCGTATACTCCTGAATAACTTTCAATCCCTGCAATGTTTCCATTTCCAATACCTACTTCCTCCATATATCTTTCCTCAAAATCCTCTTCTTCCAGCCTCCCCAACTTCTTATATTTTACTATCTTTTGAATCGAACAAAATAATTCGAAGTGGTCTGTATTCTGTCGAAACTGCCAGACGCGGATCGCGATTTCGATCTTTTTGGATCTCATCAGCGCGTCGCAGGCAGCTTCGACAGAACACAGACCAACCTTTACCTGCTGTCTTAACAGCGCGGTTTAGAAAATACCACAAATGGCGTGGTGAGCGCCATCTGTAGTACGATGCTACATTGTAGGATTACGCATGCTCCAACAAGGTCCATTTAAAAATATGGATATCTACTTGCTGAAACGAATTCCGGCGTAGCTTACCTCAACGTGATAGGCACGTTACCATAATCGAACAAAATAATTCGAAGTGGTCTGTATTCTGTCGAAACTGCCAGACGTACTACAGATGGCGCTCACCACGCCATCTTTTGTATCGTTTCTTCGCATATCTTCCTACAGTTAGTCTCACTTCTCATTACATACACACATGGTTTACTTTTCTCTAATTACAATACCTGTTTTTTCCTCCAACCCCATACGTATTTCCACTGCACACACTATACTCCTCATCATCACATTAAATAGCATCAGTCTTCTAGCCCAATTATATTTACATAATCTCTGACCTAACTCCCATACCCTTCTCATTATTAGCCTTCCTACTACCACTTGGTTGGTAATATGCACTTCGTCCCTATTATTACCACTTAGCATTTATCTAGGATACGCATAATTCCTCACTTTTTCTACGTCTACTCCGTTCCATACTTTTCTGTTTTTCCCTTCCCTTTCTTCCTCTGCTTTCCCCAACATTCATAACCTTCGATTTTTCATTATCCAGTTCCAACCCTTTTTTACTAAATTATACTTTTCCACCATTCCTACTAAAATTCGAACTAGGATGCAAGATTTACACTAAACCCAAATTTGAATGCAAGTTTCAAAAGTATTTTAGACTTCATATTGAGAATCTGAGCAAGTAGACATTGATTAAGATCTGTCTGTACGTATAGGTACATATTTGAAGCATGAAGCTTTATTACCTGCCAAGGCCACGCGCCTCGAACGCTTTGCTTCCCATGAATAATTCGCCCCAAAGAACCGTAGCGCGGTTGTCTGGATCTCCTAACGCTTCTTCCACATTCTAAAAAAACATACGATAGACAATAAACATATTATTTAGATGAATTGATACGTAACATTTATTCCAAACATTGAACGTAGCCATTGTATTCAAACATACAAAAATACATAACATAATTTCCCAAGTGACATTTCTAATGCACTGCACTGGAACAAATTCGTTTAGATAAATTACTCATGAAAAGGGCAGAATAGAAAATTTTAAACAAAAATAAACCAGAGAATGCTATAGAAATGAGCGCTTCCATGATCATTTCGTATCTAGAAAATCTATAAAGAAAACGCTTTTAGAAAATCAACTGGTCTCTAAAGTCTTCTTTTTATTTTTGTTTAAAGCAGTAAAATCGAATGAAATAAGAGCACCTTTAACGTTTTCATAACGATTTAATAGAATTCTAAGCAAGAATTAAACGATTTCTTTTGCACTGGATCGATAAGAAGTACATACAAAATAATTAAATGTCTTTATCCTATTGTATTGTAACAGATACACGTACAATATACAAATATAATATGTACATATATTGCATTTACATATAAAGAGTAACCCAGATACATACGTAAATACAGTAAAACCGCTAATAATATTCTACGAGCTCACGAACAATAAAATGTCTACTTAAATGAAATATAATAAATCAATCAGTGAAACACTTTCATTTCCACATTGCAATTCTTATTCTTCAAACGGGACATTCGTACAATATTCATGCAGAAAAGTACAGTACTCGCGCATTAGCGTGGTGCAATCAGAAGCGCTCTAAGATTCCAGATTAAAACAAAGAGAAAAAAGATCAGAACAAGTCCTTTGAGTATATTGCTTACGCTCTCACCTGTTTCTTATCTTGTTAAATAAAGCCTAGAATATAGGGTTCTCAAAAACATGAACTTACGCTATCGTTTGTTCATCAAATTAAAATTAATTGTACATTATAGAGTTATGATTGATTTGACCACTTGGGCTTAAAACTTCTTATGTCTATCTATATATATACACGTAAAAAGATAATTAATGATTTTCGAGCAACGGAAATCCATAGCTAGCTCATAGGATTCTGCCATGGCTACCAACATAGCCCCTGGGCGTCAAAGCAATGAAAAAGGCTGTCCATGAGAAGTGAATACTGATATTAATGTGACTGCTTCCGTTCGTGCAGTTTTTTTATTGACTATGAATGCTTACAGGAGTGACAATTATTGTATCATTTTTGTCACCACTGAATTTGTACTTTGGTAAACAATGCTCAACTATGCGTTTCAGAAAATACTACAAACGGCACAGTGAACGCCATCTGTAGCACGATGCTACATTTTAGGATTACATATTTTTCAACAAGGTCCACTTGTGTGGATATCTACTTGCTGAAAACGAATCCTGGCGTAGCCAACCTCAACGTGATAGGCACGTTAGCTTAATCGAATAAAATAATTCGAAGTGGTCTGTATTCTGTCGAAACTGCCAGACGCGGATCGCTATTTCGATCTTTTTGGATCTCATCAGCGCGTCGCAGGCAGCTCCGACAGAACACAGACCAACTTTTACCTGTTGTCTTAACAGTGCGTTTCAGAAAATACTACAAACGGCACAGTGACACTTCGAATTATTTTATTCGATTAAGCTAACGTGCCTATCACGTTGAGGTTGGCTACGCCAGGATTCGTTTTCAGCAAGCAGATATCCACACAAGTGGACCTTGTTGAAAAATACGTAATCCTAAAATGTAGCATCGTGCTACAGATGGCGTTCACTGTGCCGTTTGTAGTATTTTCTGAAACGCACTGTTAAGACAACAGGTAAAAGTTGGTCTGTGTTCTGTCGGAGCTGCCTGCGACGCGCTGATGAGATCCAAAAAGATCGAAATCGCGATCCGCGTCTGGCAGTTTCGACAGAATACAGACCACTTCGAATTATTTTATTTAATGCTCAACTAATTCGGAGGGGTGGTAGGGTGTAGGATTGCAAGGTTTACTTTACATTTATAGCTTCTGTGTTACGTTAAAGCGCGAGAATAATACGTTAGCGAGTTTGAAAATGTGAAAGCAAACATAAAGAAACCGTAAATACGAATTAAGTACGTGGCATAAGTAGGTAAGTACACATTGCATGTTTATTCACTGTTTGTAGGAAAGTAAAAGTCTTATTCGGTAAAGAATTTACAGTCGGTAACAATCATCGATTCACGCTCGCTTTTAACATGTTTATGTCATTATCTTGAAAAGGAATCTCCCGCACGTTGTGCTGGAAACGGGAAACTTGAAAATATGTACTCACAACTTGTAATACTTATAAAAATAGTATGTAGGTATGAAGTAGGTATATGATAAAGTAAGCATTTTGAAAAAGGATTTACTTAAAACAACTGACCAAAAGTATATCCATCCTTGAGATCTTCAAAATTTTGTAATCTATCATGTCTCACCTGTCGTAAAAGTATTATTTCAGTCATACAATAACAAATAAGTTGTACCAAATGAAGTTGTCCTGTTACGAGTAACTAGTTCTTTTAATTGAAATGGACTAATTATTTGCAGTACCGTAACCACAAACATCGACAAAAAGTCAGGCGGTAAGTTTTTATAAGGAACCGAGAATCCACAATTTGCACCAGAATTTAATTTACAGTTTTAGATCACAAACTTAAATTAGTAAATCTTCGTTTAGGTACTTACCTACTTTATCACATTCGAATGTAAAGCCTACTTTGACAACCGTTTTATTTCATTCTGACTTGAACAAAAACATATAATGAAGAAAAAGGAAATATTAGCTAAAATCATTACTAATGTCTCGCATCTGATTACGATAATGCTTTGATAAATTGTATGTGAATCAACTAATTATATTTTAACTAATTATGGTTAATTCGCATTGAATCAAATCGTGTGTAAAGTGAAATTATTAATTCATATGAAAATTCAAACAAATATACAATCACTACTTAGTATAAAACAGAGTCGCTTTCCCGCTGTCTGTCCCTATGTATCCTTAAATCTTTAAAACTGCGCAACGGATTTTGATGCGGGTTTTTTTAAAAGATAGAGTGATTCAAAAGGAAGGTTTATATATATATAATACATCCATAATATAGTAGGGAACACTGATAATTTTAGAGGTTTCTAATGTGATGTCGTAAATAAACACATTTTTTTTGCGCTTACATTGCAAACGCTGGCTGAACCCTACAAAATAATGTACTACAGTATTGTACATCTTAAAAAGGTCTACAAAAAAGTCCGCGATGGTATATGTCCATCTCATAGGGATAACCCACAATAACCATTTTTTATCCTTTACTTTTTATGAGCAATAATGACTTATTTACGAAGCGATTGTAAGCAACACAACATTAATTCTTATTCAATTAAGTACCTTAAATACATTGTGCATTTAATATACATCAATATGGACCTTTACAGCATGTAACTTAAATGAATATTTTCGAAGATATTACAGATTTAAACTGCAGGGGCATAACGGTTGCAGCGGTACCGGCCGGTTTGTATTGTCTAATGACAAAAAAACTGTGAATGTAATAATATTCTAAACAAAACAAAAATACATTTAGTATCAGCATTCCACCCCTGCGAAGCTGGGGCGGGGCGCTAGTGTACGATAAACAAATATACTAGGGTAAATATCTACAGTAGTAGCTGGTGCAGATATTAGATCGCTATACAGAAAAAGAACATAGAAACTTGATAAAACATATTTAGATTTAATTGATAGAAAAAGAATGCGTACGCAAAATTCACTAATTTTTTGGCAAACTTGCACTTGACTTTTGTTCATAATTATTAAATTCCATTATGTCACTAGTGAGCTTCTTGCGAAACATTTTTTAAATATGCAAATAAAGGAAACATGTTTTTAAATCCTTCAAAAGATTTAATACAAAACTGTACAAAGTTGTTTCAATTTGTGCAGTCAGAGTAACCATTATCCACCGTAGGTATGAGTATGATTTCGATGTAGGAACTGAATAAGTCGGAACAATACCGAAGGGTTTTGTATAAACTCTTTTGAAACGTTACAAACCATTTCTCATTTATTTGCATATAATTATTACTCGTACACATCTACATGTTCGCTTTGGCACTTCAAACGGGAAAACAAATGCACAATTCAAACCACCTCCCAACACTTTTCACAGATAAAAGGAGATTGGAAGAAGGTAAAGAAAACAATGATAAGGTCGACAGGAAGAAATAAAACGCGATAGAATCATTACCTTGTACGGACGACATTGACCCAGAGAACGACGGCACTATTAACAACAATAACAATAACAATAAGTGAAGAAGTAACGGCGCGATTTGCAGCTGGCTACCCATAACAGTAGCATGATGATGTCTAATTTTGCGATCATCTAGAAGCATTGCTCCCCCAACAAGACTTATTCGTCGAAAGAGAGAGACAGTGAAACATTGGATATATCATTGCTTTCCACAGTGGTAATGAAAGTGGTCACTCTTGAACGCGAGACGCCCCAATAACTAGGCTTTCCTTGCTCGACTATTTAACCCAGATTAGATAGCTTATGAGATAATTGGTGACCGTTACGAACAATAACATACGTATCTACACCACTCTACCGTTTTATTTGACTAATAGAAAACATCAACTAAAAGTGGTTTTCTTTTCTTTTTAGTAAAAGCGAAAATTTGTTACATATGTAGACAATTTGCAAAGGACAATCCTTTTTTGGCAGGTGGTATAACTTGACCATTCATAAAAGTTCATTATTCATTCTGATTACAGTATAAAATACCGTTGTGACAATGTTAAGTAGGTACCTCATGGGTCATGTTCCATCGATATGAATAAATGACTACGCCGAAAAAAAAAGAAATCAGCACAAGTGGAACAATGCCTCTGCAAAAAATGTTCCGTGGATTTTAATGATTTCGCGATATTTTGTAGTTTAAACATTCCTGACCAAAAAATGTATCTAAATGGTAAGATCCCAAAACCCAATGCTTATTATACGAGGGTGGATTGATAAGTTTCCGGCCTGACCAAGAAAAACAAGGTTTTTAAAAATTTTTTTTTTTATTTCTCAACATAATCTCCTCCAAGGCTGATACATTTCTCATAGCGGTGTTCCAGTCTATTAATGCCATCTCTATAAACTGATTCGTCAAGCTCCTCAAAATAACCATTTACAGCTTCGATTACTTCTTCATTGTCCGCAAATCTCTTACCGCCAAGCCATTTTTTGAGATTAGGGAACAGAAAATAGTCACTCGGGGCTGGGTCTGGAGAGTAAGGAGGGTGCGGCATCAATTCAAACTTTAGATCGTTGATTTTAGCCGTCGCAACGATTGACGTGTGCGCTGGTGCGTTATCGTGATGAAACAAGATTTTTTTCTTCGCCAGATGAGGTCGTTTAATTTTCACCTCGTGGCTCAAACGTTGCAATAAGTCTGCGTAGTATTGACCAGTGATAGTATTACCCTTTGCAAGGTAATCAATGTATATAATACCTCTTGCATCCCAAAAAACAGTAGCCATAACCTTGTTCGCCGAAAAAATTGTTTTTGCCTTCTTTGGAGTTGGTTCCCCTGGTCCAATCCACTGTTTAGACTGTTCTTTGGTTTCAGGAGTGTAGTGGTGGACCCACGTTTCGTCAACGGTTACGAATCGACGCAAAAATTCGCTTGGATTACGCTTATACAATGACAAATTTGCGGTAGAAATGTTTTTTCGAATCAATTTTTGGTCGACTGTTAGCAAACGCGGCACCCATCTTGCACAGAGCTTTTCCATATGCAAATGTTGGTGCAAAATATGTTGCACACGTTCATATGACATCTTACAGGTCTCAGCTATCTCACGCACTTTCAATCTGCGGTCTCCCAGCACTATTTGATGAATTTTTTCGATCATATCTGGAGTTGTGACCTCAACGGGGCGTCCTGAGCGAGGCCCATCAGAGGTGCTCACACGACCCTTTTTAAACTCGGAAACCCACTGCTTAACGGTTGAATATGACGGCGAGGATGTCCCCAGTGTTGAGTCCATCTCTTTTTTAATTTCCTTCGGCGTTAACCCCTTCAAATAAAAGTATTTGATGACAGCACGATTTTCCTGCTTTTCCATTTTTACGAAAACCACAGAGGCGTCTTGTTCAGCGTGCTGTCAAACCTACACTAGCAAGGAGATCGGGCTGAAACTATAGCTACAAGCTATCCAAGGATGGTACTATAGAATGTCACCTCAAGGTAGGCCTAGTGGCGTCATCTCTTGGTTAGGCCGGAAACTTATCAATCCACCCTCGTATCTTCCATGGTTTCAAGCGAATTTCATTGAACCTGTATATTTGTTCAAGTGACTACTACTCATAATATAATCCCCCATGTTAAGCCGGTTTCATTAATTGATTGAAATAATTTATGGATTTAATGAGCTCGTTCAGTACTCTCCAACTAACCTTTAATCCAACGTTAGGAGCAGTTAGTAGCTAGTACATGCATCCATAATACTCTGCGATTAAATCTTTACCGTACAATACTTTCTAGTCGACGAGAATGGAACATAACATAATTTATGACGTTTTTAAAAGTGAAACTACATTTAACCTTTTATTAACACCCTTTAATATATAGCACCGTTATCTAGATCGGCCAAATAATAAGAAAGTAGAAGATGGTAACTGATAAGGAAATATATATAAACTTTTAGGGCATCTAATTACCTGTATACACTCTAAAACTATCAAAAAACTAATCACGTAATCTTGTGCTCAATTTTTTATCGAATTAAGAATATATACTCAATATTAATGTAGAATAGGCTGTCAAATTTGATTATATCGGAAAAAGGGTAATAAATATTGCTTTACCAAATCATTTAACCGTTTAACGAGAATGGTAAAAGTTCCATCCTAGCAAGGAGCAAACCAAGAGCACATTGGCAGTCCTTATATTGGGCTTGTTTTGGTGTAAGGCTTTGATATAGACCTTTATTTTACTAAATGTAGCCAAACATTACCATCTGTTTTATATGTAATTGGTAAAAGTATAAAGAAAGAACTTAAAACTATTCATGAAGTTTAACCTGCGTTACTATCAGTCAGGCCACTTCAACTTGTGCGAAAAATGTTTAAAACTTATCTTAATGAAGAATTTATGGGTGAAGTAAGGCCCATGCACATATAAAACTATCATCATCATCATCATAGGATCGTCAGTCCTAAAACTGGTTAGACATTCATCTCCACTCTTTACTAACTTGAGCTAATCTTCGCTTTCCCTAAAATAAGAGCAACCCATATTTATAACTATTCATAACTAGCAATCTAATCTAACACCTACGTCTACCTCTAGTCCTCTTAACTCATGTTTCTGCTTTCAATATGTCCACAACTAGCCCTTCATGAATGAGAAGGTACCCTATCACCCTATGTCGTCTATTTTTTATTGAATTCCACAGCGCCCTACTTTGTCCAATACCTCCTCATTCCTCCTACTTATCATTCGCCTGTAACACCACATTTCGAACACTTCTAAAACTATACTTATTTAATGGATATAACTGCAAAAAAGTCCAAATGGAGAGGTTTTGCGATTTTTTTCTCGACGAACATGATTACTAAATTACTCACTCAACTGAATTCCACTTCCTGGTCGAGAATAGGGGGAAAAATAGCATACCCACCGGGGTATGCGGTCTGAGATATTCTTTACTTTTTCTGCATATGAGTGCGTTATATTACTGTTCGCAGATAGTTAAGGATGTGGGATGTTCTAGTTTTAGGGAAATGCGAAGTTTAGCTCAGGATAGGAGAGAGTGGAGGTACGTGTCCAACCAGTCTTAAGACTGATGACCTTATGATGATGATGATGACGCAACTCAAAGTTAAGTATATGGAACTAAAATGTAATATATGACCCATGCCAAAAAGAGTTGATTACGTCCCTGTATAGGTACTTATTGGATTCTTTAATTGAGTCAAAAAACAAGTAAAAAGATCACTTTTCATCTAACAATATAACTCCACGACTCCCATTGGAAACTTCTTACCCTGAATAAGGCTTTCTATACCACGAAAACTATGTATGCGTAAAGTAAAAGTTGAAGTTTGAACTAAATTTATTACCAATAATGACAGCTCCTCAAAATGTTCGTCACACAATTTTAACATGAAATTATCTCGATTTATGGAGTATAATAACAAAGATTGTTATATGTAGGTACACACATAAAAACCTATAATGATATCTACAGATATTAAAATTTATGTTTCCACTTATAATTAAGCATCTACAATTTCGTCTTCATTCGTTACTCGAGTCTATTAAAATTGAAATTTTGATTGATAGTATTTAACACTTTCACGTGAGCTTAGGTAGTAATCTTGTCGCTTCAGCAAATTAGCTGCTGCCCCTGCTCCATGGCAAATTGATGTGACCGAGAGCGTTGAAAAGACGCTTTCATCCAGTAATCAAATGCAAATCTACATTCTTCCACATGGTAATTACACAAAAAGTGAATATAACGTTTTAAAGGCGGCCGAACTTTCACTTAAACAAAATAAACTGTTTCATTTTCTACTGAGCCTAATCAAGGTCATTGCATCGCGCAAATATATCAAAAGAAAAACGATACCTAGTACCATTTTAATTAAAACCACATAGACATGCCTACAGTTAGTATAAATTACCTACCTACAGAAATTAACATTATTATGATTTTTTTATGGGACACTCTGCAGCACATTATGAAAAAGTAAAAGTTCAGATTTTTGTAGTCGCCTTTTACTTTTATTTAAAAAATAGTCACTATCGTACAGTTAAAAGCATATTTTGGTAAATAAAATTGAATTATATATTATCAGTAACATTCAATAAACTATAATCAATCTTGCAATAGGTACCTTTTTACTCTATCACCCTACAATAATAAGGTACCCTATTGGCACGTAAATTTACAGAAATAAATAAACAAGAAGTTGTTTTACCAAAATTACATCATTAATAAACAGTAAAATTACTAATATTATAAAACCTTTATTATAGTATCAACCTAAAATTAGGCATACAAGAGTAATAATTATTTTTTTCAACTTCAGTTACTTCTAGTAATAAAGAAACAAGTAGATGGCGGTATACTGACAATCTAATGACCTTTTCTTAAAGCACTTTTTTAGATATTTTTATTTTTATTAAACTGTATTTTTTTGAGATGTATCTATTTGGAATTACATTCGACTGTATTGTATGCATATGTTATCGATAAACTCCGTTTTGAATGAGGAATATTTGGTATTTTAAAATGTCTGTTTATTAGGCAACAACCTATCGTGCACTCAAACTAAGAAAACCAAAGAATATACCAGAAAAGGATAGGCGGAATATGGGTCCTCTCGAATGCTTAGCCATAACGTAAGCCTTCGATAACGAATATATAACAATGTGCCATATTTATTTCCCTTTGCATTATAAGTAAACATCGATTACCTCTTTTTCCTTTCTTTCTTTTGGTCTACTAAGGCTGGTGCCAAGCAATCGCTTAAACAAGCATCCTAATATATGGATGGAAGGAAGTAGGTGAAAAAGGGGGATGAAAGATGTGACCAACAAAATGAAGACAGAAGGGATGTGAAAGCTTTTTTGTGGAATATGTTAAAATGCTTCAAGGAAGTCATAAAAAAAGCCAGTAGAGGAAAGGTGGATCCGGCATAGAATCGAACCGTCTAAACCCATTTTTCCCAGTGTTAAACAAACGCTCTAAAGGAGGTAATTTAATTGTCAAGGGCGACTATTCCAAAATGGACCGTTTATAGTTTAACCATATGGAGTTGTTTGTCGTTAGCCTTCTTTAAGGGGATAATAAAGGCGCCCCTTTTGTCCTTACCAAGAATATATACAAATTATAGAGTTTAATTTAACATATATGGGAGGGGGCGACATAATAACTTTAGGACAGACGTGAATCATGTACAAAAAATTTTGGAACACTGGTCTAGGTGCCGGATATTTCGTATATTGTTAGTCGATTACCTTTATGCTAAAACCAACATATTGACGAATTGGCTGAACATTCGCTAGCCGCTATATACGCCGTTGTGTAAGACGCCTAGCCCTAGTTCAGAATAGGCTATACATACATAAATGTATATTCAAGGAAAAGTGCATTAATTTTAAACACTGCAGTTAAAAACATAATGCCCATTAACAGTGATTCAATTTTTTCTTGTGTATATAAATAAAGGTTATTGAATTAAATGATAAATCCATATTGTAACAAAATATTTATTCAATAAGAACAACCTAGTGACAAATTACTGTATATGTAATAAAACTTAAGGAAGTAGGCTTAAAAATGCTATCATCATTAAATATTATTTATTCCAGTCATCATCATCCCATCCTACAGTATTATCAGTATCCAGGTTAACGCTAAAGTCCAATTTTTTAGACGTTATTTCTAAATTTGGTTCATTAGCCTCTGGAAAAAGTAATACTTTTGAAACATTTATTTCAGGTTCCATGCCCTCAAATAAATTCAAATCATTATAATTTTCTATTGCCACTTGGTTCTTAATATCAAGTTGGAAAATATCTGGTAACGATCTGTCCATTTTCTTTGTATAGTTTTCACTCTTTTCTGTTGTTTTACTTTCACTATTTTGTACCTCATTTTCATTTACATTTAATTGTTCATTTTCTAGGGGGGGATCTTCAACATGATTAATTTGATTCCAGTCATCCCAACTGTTTAGGTCTTCCTTAGGAAGTAGTGTTTGATTCTCAACTGATAAATCATTTTCTTCACCATCAGGTCTTGGTCGTTCTGGAAGTGGATCAAATACGTCTAAACTATTTTCTAGAACTGACTGATTGCTAGTCAATGAAATATCAGGTTCTGTATTGGCAACTACTGATGGTAAAAACCTTGTTTTTGAATGTGCAATTTTAGATTCCATTGAATGTGGCTTTCCATCATTGAATAATTTAGCTCTCCTGCCACCAATTACAACTTCAGCTCCTAAGATTTGAACCATATCTGCCAATGACCGTAAAGTGGCAGACACCAATTCATTATTTATGTCTTTAATGCCCAGCAAAAGCTAAAAGTAAATATTTTAAATACTGAACTGTTTTGATAGTATACTAATACTTCTGGTAAAACTTGATGCTTAAGTTCATCCTTAGAGAAACAGTTCATAAAACCTCTGAAGTGTTCTAAAAGTAAAAGCCTAATTTGTATGTCTCTTACACAGAATATTTCTAATAATGTAGGAACTATGTACTTCTTAAATGTTTCTTTACAAAACAACTCCACAGTAGAAGAATCTAATAATAAAACTGATAATTAATTTTATTTCCCAAATTTGAATTGAAGACTCTTACCATCGTTTCTAGGGTATAGTATAAATGGCAGCAATTTCTTCTGAGCTGTTTCATCCAGGAGAACTAGTCTGGATAGCAATAACCTGCCAAGTTGCTTGGCAGTTAATATTTCATCAAACAGTTTTAATTTTTCATAGAGCGTAGAAAAGAAAACCTCTTTTGCTTCATTTGATTGAAGAGGTAATTCGTACAAAGTGGAATAAACTATGACAAAGTCATTTTTAAAGAATGGATGTTCGAGAAGTGTAGACAATTTTGGTCTTTGGGTTAAATCTTCATTTTGCAAGTTATTTTTACATAAATCACGAAATGATGAAAGATGGGACAGTTCATCTAACAATAATAGTAAATTGAAAAAGACAAGTTTACATACATATGAAATGAAAATAGAAAGTATACCTTCCCCCTCATTTGATAATATCTCATATGCCAGTAATCCAAATGCAAAAGAATCCAAGCACTCCTTATATTTATCAGTTTGTTGAAAACTTTTTACGAGGTTTATATCCACAGTGATATGTTGAAGATTTTCAATTTTATTCAAATAATCTGCAGTTAAATTGCTAAATTTGCAGCAAAACTCCATGCCTCCTAATTTCCAATCTCCATCCTTGGTAACATAAATTGATTTAATAGATAAATTGTTATGCGATACACCACCCTTTTCATGTAAAAAGCAAACAGCTTTCAGTAAAGACAAAAGACCTATACATTTCTGTAAACAGTTTTGTGTATTTAAAACAGATGCTAAAGGTACCACTTCTTCTACTACAAGATAAAACTTTGAGTATCTATACCAGGATGATATGTATTTCAGTATGCAGGGATGCCGGAACACCATAAGATTCTACAATTAGTAACCCTTATAAAATTAAAGTCTATTAACAACTGATAAAGTATATTTATCACCTTGGCAGACTTCTCTATCAGAAATTGAGAACCATCTGAAAATGTTATAGGAAGACGACGACCAACAAAGACTGAAACAGGCTGATTTACAGCAGAATGAAGGGACCAATATTTGCAATGCTCAACGACATTTTCATTTATATCCACATCAAACAAGTATGACTGTTCGTTTCCCATAATTTATTTAATTAAATATTCAACTATAACGGGATGACATATTATTGTTGACAACTAACCAAACAAATAAATTGACTTCGAATTTCAAAATGTTTGTGGTTGACTACGTATAGATGGCACGTAATTGAATTAATCATAGAACTAGGTACAATTGTGCATTTGTGATGCGTTCGGGATTTCCATGAAACAGAAACAACTTTTCATGAAAAGCCGAAATACAAGACACCCTTAAAAAAAGAACTCTTGGGTGCTCTACTTCACCAAATACCAATGCTGGTGAACAGGTAATCCCTTCGGACTACGCCGGAAGTAAGGTTTCTTCAGTCTCCCATTTTGGAATCATGGGAATGGGTGGATGGTAATTCAGCAAAAATAGATGAGAATGACGAAATAAAGACGGAAGAAAAGTCAGGGATTATCTGTAGAATATTATTATTATTGTCCCTTCCAGTATTCGTTCAATAAGTGATCCAAGGAAATCGCAGAAAAATATGGATCAGAGGACTAGGGCAGATGGACCCAAAAACGATTCAGTGTCTTCCTAAATCAATAATCTAAACTTTTAGATCATGTCGCTGTAAATATTGCTGGAAGGGCAGTCTATCATCCGGGCTACGTCGGAGAGTAGGGTCTTCATCAACATTCTTTTAAGAATCATGGAAATCGGTAGATGGTGGCTGGGGAGAGAAGGATGAGATGAAAGAGAAGTGAAAGATTGTCCTTAGATTATTGGTGTCCCAGTATTTGCCTAAATGATCCAAGAAGATAACAGAGAAATTGGGACCTAGACAGAAGGACTTGGATTCGACCGGTGTTCCCCCGAATGCAAATCCGCTTTGACATAAACGCCGCTCAAATTCCGTCCTTCTTCTACAAAATCAGTTTCCAATTCTGTATAAGAAAGCGCTGGTGCAAAAAAAAACTAGAGTATCTATTTTTTCTTTGTATTTAATCATAACTCGTACAAATATACAATACATCTATTCATTATATAAATGAAGTAAATTAATAAAATCTTTTTTGGCTGTAAGAACTCTTCGAATGTGCTGAAAGTGATTGAAATCTGGTAGATGGTGGTGCCTTATTTTCATAAGAATCTCTCCGGTTTCCAAAAGATGCTGACTGCTTGTTTCCAGATTGTGAACGGGTATTAAATTGCGAACATCTAATACCACTGTTCTCTATTTTTTCACACGTACTGATTTCCTCATTGAAGACCTCGTCTTCCCCACATCTCAATAATCGTGGCCTACCATTAAAGCACAAGAAGTACTGCTGGCAGTCAGTACTCGATCTATACAACCGATTCTCTTCTTCTAATTCAAATCCGTTGAAATTTTTGCGAGCGTTTGGGCATGAAAATCCCAAATAAGCTAAAATATGTGAGTTTCAGGCTTTTAAAAACAGTAACTGTGTTAATATACATATAAGTGGTATTTCTTTTGTGCATGAACTGTGAGATATACCTAATGTAATTTTACTGAAATATTCTCAGAACATAGTTTTACCTATTTATTAATTGAGTTCTGCTATTAATATTTCACATTTAATTTTTTTATATGCTCTTTTTACTTTCATTTCTTACTTTGTCTGGAAGATCAGTCATTATTAGCCCGTTCTTCGGCTACAATAATTGTTGAAAATACTCTCGTAAATTTTTGTTCAAAATTAAAATATCTAAGAATAATCCTGTATGTTTGATCGAAAAGAAAAATAGAAATAATCAAACCTTCGGCATCACAAGAAGGTACTTGATCTGGCCAGTCGCATTTATAAGTTTCTTCATTGAATGCAAGGCCTTCTGGGCAATCAATAATATACGCTATCCCGTTTGCACAATTCTTAAATTGACCGCAATTTCTTGCATCCCCATATTTATAAAGGCCGAATTGATGAGGACAATCTTCTGTTGGTTGAGCTGGTTCTAAAGGTTTAAATGAAAAGTGCACAAAAATCAATTTATTTTATAGGCATTGAAGAAAAACTGTATCACCATTTAATTTTTTACAAAATCATAATAGATAAATGCGTGTTTTCATTTTCAAGTCTTTAGTTGTATTTGACAGTTCACTCTGTTTAAAAGAATTGTTTAATGATAGTTATGCCAAAAACATCGGGTTGTTCGGAAAGTCATTTCGTTTTTTCCCGACAGAGGATTTAATTGTATTCTTTTGCACTTAACTTCACATTTAAGCCGTATAATTTTTATATGCTTTGAGAGCTCATATAGCAAGGCTTGTGTGTGAAAAATTCTAATTAATTCTACGCACTAGTTTTTGGTTGGTGCCCTTTTAAATATGGAGAGCGATAAGTAGCATTTTCGACATATCTTACTGTTTTACTACAGAAAGGGTAAAAATGCTGTTCAAGCCAGAAAGAAATTGACCGATGTGTATGGAGAAGGTGTGTTGACAGTACGCCAGTGACAGAACTGGTTCGCTAAATTTCGATCCGGCAATTTTGATGTCGAAGATGCACCACGTTCGGGAAAGCCGGTTGAAGCTGATAAAGACGCGATAAAGGCATTAGTTGATGTGAACCGGCGAATAACAACACGTGAGATCGGATTGAGGTTAAATTTATCAAATTCAACAGTTTATGACCACTTGAAAGGCCTGGGATTATCCTCGAAGCTCGATGTATGGGTTCCCCATGTTCTCACAGAGAGAAATCTGTCAAACGTCACGAAAATGATCCGTTTTTGAAGCGCATCATCACTGGGGATGAAAAATGGGTTGTATACAACAACGTCAAACGCAAGAGGTCATGGAGCAAAAAAGATGAACCGGCTCAAACCATTTCCAAAGCCGATATTCACCAATAAAAGGTGATGCTGTCTGTTTGGTAGGATTTTAAAGGAATCGTTTTTTTTTTGAGATTTTACCGGATAGCACAACGATTAATTCGGAAGTCTAGTGTCATCAGCTGGACAAACTGAAAGATGCACTTCAACAGAAAATGTCAGAACTAATCAACAGGAAAGGTGTAGTGTCTCACCAAGACAACGTGAGACCTCACACAAGTTTGGTCACTCGCCAAAAGCTTTTACAGCTTGAATGGGATACAATGCTACACCCACCATATTCTCCAGACCTGGCACCATCGGATTATTATTTGTTCCGGTCACTCCAAAATTTTTTAGACGGTAAAACCTTCACCTCAAATAGACCAAAAATTTTATGAGCGTGGAATTATGCTACTACCAGAAAGATGGCAAAAGGTGTTGGACCAGAACGGTCAATATATAATTTAATAAAGTATTTGTTTATTATACGAAAACTGTCTTTCATTTCCACAAAAAAAACGAAATGACTTTCCGAACAACCCTATAAAACATAAGTAAATATTGCATGTAAGAATGCCTGAATTTACTACAATTCAAGATCATTCACACATGTCCTCTAAAACATGTCATATCTTTGTATGCTTCTCTGCAAGTTTTATGTCTTTAGAAATCACCTTCAAGCATTTTTTAAGTATTGCATAAGCATAAGTTACCAAATCATGTTTAAAAATTTACTCACGAACGCTACTTCTTCCTCTACAATCAACTTCGTTAGGGTACTGACAAGGATAATTGAAAAAACTACTATTAGCATTAAACAGTAATCCATCGGGACATAATTTTTCTTCGGCAACGCCATTATCGCATTCAATATAGCTAAAAGAATATGTAATTGTAAATTATGAGCAAATCAATAACTAAATAAGTAAATATGGCAACCAGATGCAATTGTCTTATAGCAGAATATAATTTTTTCATTTACAATTAAAATAAACTAAATTAAATTGATACAGGAAACTCACAATAGATTTAGTTGAAGACAATCATCGAATATTTATTGAAATAAGTGTAAAGTTCTGATGAAAACTTAACCGTTTAACGAGAATGGTAAAAGTTCCATCCTAGCAAGGAGCAAACCAAGAGCACATTGGCAGTCCTTATATTGGGCTTGTTTTGGTGTAAGGCTTTGATATAGACCTTTATTTTACTAAATGTAGCCAAACATTACCATCTGTTTTATATGTAATTGGTAAAAGTATAAAGAAAGAACTTAAAACTATTCATGAAGTTTAACCTGCGTTACTATCAGTCAGGCCACTTCAACTTGTGCGAAAAATGTTTAAAACTTATCTTAATGAAGAATTTATGGGTGAAGTAAGGCCCATGCACATATAAAACTATCATCATCATCATCATAGGATCGTCAGTCCTAANTAGAAGTCTTTGGGAACACATTTTGATTATAAGTCTTAAAAGATTCTCTTTGTGAATACTGGCAAAAAACTACAACGAAACAAATCATTAAATACAATTTTAGAGAAGACTAAAGCATCCTATTGTTTATTATGTTTTCACAGTTAATTGGTAACATAAAATATTCAAAAGTAAATTTTTAAAATTCTAGCGTAACAATTATCTATCCTTGACCTTTTTACAAACTGATTTAACTGGAAACATAAAAATGTGATATTTTACTTAATTTCAGTAGGTATAGTGACTTCTCGAAATGTTCTAAAAGAAGATTACTTTGAGCACATCCGATAATAATTAAGAGCTTCTGATTTATTTTTACTTTTGCTGTTTTAAATCACCAAAATACGATAATTTAATTGAACATTTCAGTATACTTATAAACAAACTAAATATGCAATAATCCCAATTTATTATTTCGTTTATTTTATTCTGAGCTTAGTATATTTTAATAAGATATATTACCTGGTACCAAAACACATAATAAACACAACGAAACTGTAAATTTTAACATCATCATCATCATGAAGAGTAACTGCTTCTGTTGCGATCGAGAGAAGATATTTGTTTAAACAAAATACCAAGGATCACCTATAATGACCTTTAAAAAGCGGCCAGTAGCTATTCACTACCTGCTATTTTTGTAAACAAGGTAATTAAATAAATTCTACAGAATAGCTAATACATTTTCGACTATTTTTTTATAATCTCTTTTTCGTAAAAGGGTGAATTTAGGATTGGATTTGTTTAGCATGTAAGAAGGAGACAATATACTTGTTGATTAGAAAATTAAATAAAAAAGTGCAAGTTTCTCAACAACTATTTAACACTGTTTATTTATCACTAAAACATTGCTAGCTAAACTTTCTTTAAACATTGCAAAATTGTTTTCTGAAAACAGACGCAGATCGTCAGCTTAACTCAACAACTACAAAACTGATTTTTCTCGTAAAATATTGGTAATTGTCGTAATTTTAGTACAAAATATATAATTTCAGAAGTATGGAAATATAGTACATTTTCGACAATAGTCTTTCATAAAATTAACCGTTAGCCGTTTTATTTTACATTTTTGATATGATGTAACAGAAATGCATCATAAGTTTTAAAATCAAGTTTACGTTTTTAGTCAAACCACTTTTTGCACTTAATTGTACTTGCAAACAAACGTAGGCAATGGTTGCTAAGAAATGCAACTGAATCAAAACATTTCTACAAGTTTAGTCTAACACAACCGTTAGACGAGCTTTACATAATTTTAACATGAACGAAGAATTAAAATTAGTTATAAATAAGTTAAATACTTTACTGGCAACCGACTTAAACATAATTTCGATTAATTCCTTATCGGATACTGAACTACTACAACTTGTAATTAAAGTTTTGCATCATCTTGGAATCTGCTCATTGGTACGAACATTATACTTATGATTATTATAATTTTACTTATACATCGCAACGTTTTTGATTCTTCTAAGGTCGGTGCTGAAGAAAATAAAGAACTAACAGTTTTCGTTATATTGGAATCATTACGAAAAATTAAATATGTCCCACCGTCTGAAATATCTCCCGAATTGTTTAGAGATGGACTACTTAATGTAAGTTAATTTCAATTCATAGATTTTATACATAAAATTGTATCTGTTAATTTTTCTCCTCAGGGCAATTTTAAAATTATTATACAACTTTTATTTTGGTTATTACAAAATGAAACTGAAATAGGCAAAAGAGCCTATTTGTCAAAGTAAGTAAGCAAAATACCGAAAGAAAAGTGTAATACAATTTTATTTTTCTGATTTAGAATTTGATTAATTTTAGTAACTTCAATTTCGGCTGACATTTAAGTTTGTCCAACACCTATTTAATTAAATCAATTCTGATTCAAAAAAATAAAATTGTGTTAAGGACGTATCTCTTTTGGTTCAACTCGTATGTGATTGAGATCGTACATCATAAATTTATTTGCAAAAAAGTTATTTAGGTGGGACTGGGAGATAAAGATTAAATGCATTAAGATCATATTTGGAAGAAGCCTTTGTACAATTTTAAAATTTCAATCAACCTTATCTCAGATTTGTATTTCGATTATTAGACCCTACTTATTTGGTCATCTATTTAGGTTTCTACACTCTATTGCCTTTTTTTTTAATAATTTTTATGCAAGTTAAGTATCACGTAGCTTAGATAGAATAGACAGGATTGTTTTTCACGTTAAAAAATTCCATTCAGCATCCTATTTATAATAAATAATAATAATAATATTGTCAAACATTCATTTAATTTCTACTTTAACGATGCTTAACGTTACAAACATCAAACATTGTACATCATATAAGAATAAGCATTTTTTTGAACTTTGCTAAGATATGTCGAAAAAATTGACATTCCCCTGGAAACATTGAGTGACGCGAATGTTCAAGAAATATACCAACAGTATGAGTCTAAAATTGAAGAATTTTGGAAGACGTACAGTTTGTATAAGCGAGAGAAAAAGAACGAAGAAGAAACTGTAGAACTGAAAAAAGATATAGAAAGAATGGATTTTGATCTCCAAAAATTAATCCAACGAACCAATAGCCAAAAAGAGAAAGTGGAGAGTATGGCAGATCGAGATATGTTGCTAACACTTGCTAAGGCTTACACAAAAGAAACAATGGAAGAGAAAAAATTACAAGAGCAGGTCTGTACACTTCCAATAACTTTTTGAACTTTATTTTTTTTCAACATTTACAAAAATCATTGCATAAAGATTGTCAAACTACAAGAATTCTTCTTTCACTTTAAAACATGTGCTTTTGGGATTCGCCATGGTCGAATGGAGTTGGCAATGGACTGCGGCGAATGCAAAAGCCTTCAGGACGAATATAAAATTCAAATATACTCCTTTTTATTCCCTAAGTAATTTAAATAGGTAATACAATCAAATAGAATAGGAATGAATTTATTTCAGCTTATGACTCAACAAACGTCGCTAAACCAAATTGAAAATCAAATTAAAATTTTAAATGAATCTATATCGAAAAGAAAAATATCAGAACCTATTAGAAACAAACCTTTGGAATATTTAGAAAGTGATTTTCAAACTAACAAACTTCTCGCAGAAGAAGAACTACCAAAAGAATATGAGAAGCTCAATTTGGAATTGGGTTTATTAGAAACTGTGTTGAATGAACCAGAGCCGATAGAAGCTGAACTTGAAATGCTCAGTGAAGAGGTACTTACATATTTAAAACGAAAAGCTTTCTATACAAATTAAATTTTATTTTTCATAATATACTTTCCATAAAGGTAGAAAAACTGCAACTACAAATACAAAGCCTCTCAGAACAAAAGTTGTCTTTGGTGCATTCAAACAACGATATTCTTCGTCCATATCAAAACCAAGCAACTGCGATAGAAAATAAGAAGCAGCAACTGACAAAAACAGTCATAGAAAAAAAAGAATACTTAAATAAACTGAACAAAACTCTGACCGAGAAACAAGACAAATTAGTTTCGTATGTTGGAGGGCCGGTGCTGCATGGAGATGAACTGCGAAGTTACGTATCAAAATTACGTGAACTAAGCGTGACTTACAAAGAGAAAAAAACCCAACTTCAGGGTCTTTTTAATGAGCTTGGTATTGTCAGCCGCACTTATGAGATTCTCAATGTGATCGATCCCAATATTCAAAAAATAGTTAAAGAAAAAGAAGAACAAGATAAAAGTGCTGAAGACACAGCTGTTCCTGCGGAAGACGAACATAAGCTTAAAACGGCGGTTTTTCAGTTAGCTCAAGAAGCGGATAGAAAGCAAGCGGAAGCCAAACAAATTAAGGAGGAACTTGCCAATTTAAAACAAGAAATTCAAACAGTAAATGAAAAATACCAGAATGCCAAAGAGGTAAATGTGTATTCTGGACAGGGAAAACCTACTTTCATGTAGAACTATGTCTTTGTCGGTCGTGTTGGGGTAAATGACGCATCACTTTGAAAGCTTCTATCTTGTAAAAAAAATTATCTAGACTCATCGAATTTATGAAGATTCAGTCATTCGGGTGTTTATTTTCGTAATTTTCAAGACGGAATAGAAAAAGGGAAATGAAGACCAAATGAAACTATGAGTAAAAGATAGGTAGACGTAGTTCTACACTCCTTCAGTTGGGCATACTAGAGTTTTTTAAATGACGATTGTAAGTTTTCTTTTAGAATTTCCAACGAATAACAGGTTACGCGGTAGACGAATTAGAAAAATTACGCAAAGAAAACGATGATTTTGAAGAAGAGATACGAAAATTAGAAGAAAAGTGGAAACTCTTACGGAGAGAAATAGATAGAAAAGAAGAGCTTTTGCTTCGGTTAAGTGAAGATATGATTAACTCTGCTGATGATGATAATGTTGATGGTGATGGAAAGAAGGAACCTACTCAACTGGAAAAACTGGAAAATAAACTTCACGAAAAGGAGAAACAAAAAAGAGAATTAGCTCTTAAAAAGCAAGCGCTTCATAACAAAAAGGTTTGTATAACATTTTGCTTATAATAGCAAACGTGTTGGCCCTTTTCTTTTTTTTTACATTTATTATGTTTATTCTAGGACCAAGTTCACGAGCAAATGGAAATAATTAACGGCATTGTCCACATATTAAATTGTAAACAAAAATTGTTAAATCAATAAAATGTATGCACATGTACAAAAAGTTTTTCAAACTATTTTTAACAGTTTTCAAGCGTAAAAGTAACGAAAAAGTTATAAAAAATCTTTTTTTATGAAATCGTAGAAGGGATTTTCGTTTCTTCGGGTGTTTTCGGTAGTGTTCTTGGATAAGATTATCCTTGGCTATAAACCGAAAGGTTTGATATCGGTTTCCTTTGAAGTATCATCGATTATTACTACTATCGACGACCAATCTCTGTTTTTTGTTGAAAATCGATTCCTAGCAAAGTTAATGATCGTGAGATCGTAAGACGTGTTTCTATCGGCTTAAGTAGTTTATATAGTATAGGGCCGAAAGGTGTAACCTTTAGATGTAAGTATTTCATACAATTGTCCTTAATTAATCTCGGTACCATCGCTAATAACTAATTGTAAAATATATTATATTAATTACAAACAAATTTTAGAGAGAACTAGTTCTTCCCCCTGCCCCCTGCCATTTTTATTACTCCTCCATGGCGTAGTGTCGGCCATCATTTTCTAATTGTTGCAGTTGTCGGCCATCATTCTTTTCTAATTGTTGCAGTTGTCGGCCATCATTCTTTTCTAATTGTTGTAGTTGTCGGCCATCATTCTTTTCTAATTGTTGCAGTTGTCGGCCATCATTCTTTTTGTTGCCGCATTGTCTCTGATATCGGCCATTATGGTTTTTTAATAGATGTATAGTAATCAATGATTAAAATTTAAAGGAATTTCTTATACATAGGTATGCAACACATCGTACACTTCAGCTTAAGAAATAGCTGAATTAATGAGTAATTTTCTAATTTTCAAATATTCAAATACAGATGACGTGTACTGTGACGTGCCATTGTAATTTTGACGTTTACATAACCTTAAATTTGTACTACTTAATAGAAAGTAATTTTTGAAAGTAATGTAGTTTCGTGTAATTATTAAGTATTCATTCTGTATATAGTTTGCTAAAAAAAACTTATTTAAAATGGTTTTAATGACTATGATTGCTCGTGTGGCAGATGGTTTGCCTTTGGCTGCAACAATGCAAGAAGATGAACAGGTTTAGTAAAGAAATTATACGGTTCTTATGTAGAATAAGTAACAGTTTATTTCTCACAGAGTGGACGAAATATATTGGACTATCAAAATCAAGCAAAAATGCTTTTTAGGAAATTAGGACCTCAATCTCCTCCTCGTTGTACCATTGAAACTGGGCCGTATTTATTCCAGTATTGTCTTAGCCTCATTTCAATTGATTATTGCATTATTTAGTAATATACTTACATTTCAGCTATTTAATAGAAAATGATGTTTGCTATTTAGTTCTATGTGAAAGAAATTATTCAAAGCGACTAGCTTATTCCTATTTGGAAGATATTGCACAAGAATTTCATTCTCAGTATGGTAAGAGGGTAAACACTGTTACAAGACCATACACATTTATAGAATTTGATACTTATATACAAAAAGCAAAAAAAATATTTACTGACTCGAGAGCAAGAAGAAATATGAATGTACTCAATAATCAGTTACAAGATGTCCAAAGGATAATGGTGCAGAATATTGATGATGTTTTACAAAGAGGAACTGTTCTTTCAGGTGCTGTTTTTCTATTACATTAAATCAAATCATCATACTCATGTCCCTCCTTTATTTAAGTCAATGTTGTAACTTAGTTAAATATAAATAAGTAATGTACAATTTCTTCTTTAGAGTTGGATATGAAAACCCAAAATCTCTCAATGTTAACTCAAAAATATAAAAAAGATGCAACATATTTAAATACCAAATCGATGTATGTGAAAGCTGCTGCAGGATGCATTGTGGTATTCTTATTCTTTTTATACTTCTGGATTTTATAAATATACATCTGTAGGTAATTGTGTACCATACCATATTGAATAATGTAAAGCATTTGTATTATTTGAATATATTCCATTACCAAATAAGGGACAGTTGTTAAATTTTAAAGTCTTTATTTAGCTCCAATTGGTGTATTTAATATTTATAATTTTACTCTAAGAAATAAAAACTTATAATTGCTGCTTTTCAGTAAATGTTTTATTAAAATTAGTTCTTCCCCATACCCCCGGCCATTTTTATTGCTCCACTATGACGTAGTGTCGGCCATTATTCTTTTCTAATTGTTGTAGTTGTCGGCCATCATTTTTTTCAATTGTTGTCGCATTATCACTGATGACGGCCATTATGGTTTTTTAATAGATGTATAGTAATCAATGATTAAAATTTAAAGGAATTGTTTATAAATAGGTATGCAACACATCGTACACTCCACATAAGAGATTGCCGATAGTACGTAATAATACTTTGCCCTGTGCTGACAGCACTCATAATTTCTTTTATTTGTAATATTAATTGTATAAACCAGTGGCGGTGATAAACAATACACATAAAATCTCGATGGCTCACAGCAGACCTGTATCACTTCAGACAGAAGATCTCTGCAACTATGTTGTACTAAGTAAAAAAATAAGTATGACTAGGCGGTTCTAGTGATATTTTGTTATGACCAGCTATAGATGAAATAATCTCATTAAAACGATTAAATTTCTAAGCGAAGAAAAAAACACTATTCTTTTGAGGGCACAAATGATTATCTTTAATTCATAATTAAAAAGAAATTTTAGTTACAGTTATGAAAATAAGAGAAGAATGCAAAAAACAAACATCATCCTTTGTTTAGTAATTAACAAAGACGTCTTTCAAACATTATTTCTAAATTAACTTCACATTGCACTTGTTAAATAAAATCAAAATTATTCTAATTAAAAAAGAAATATAGAATAAATTAAGTTCCATCTTCAACAGACATTTCACTATCACTATTTTCATTAAGGAACAATAAATTTTTAAATTCTTTGTAGAGCAAATTTTCCTCCTTTTCACTATGTTCTATAATTCTCTGTATAACTTTATTTCCATCTGTTAAATCTTCATCTTCTTCTAAATCTTAAATGAAATAAAAATAATTAAGTACAATTAGTAATAAAAAAAGCGAATTTCCAGTTAATGTACTTCTGAAATTTAAGTATGTAGTTAGGGTAGAGGGTCAACAAGCCTTTAAACGTTAAGAAATTGTAAAAAGGAATCCGATCTTTTAAGAGGAAGTTTTTACAATGGGAATTGACCCACCTCCCAATCACCGACATGACCTGTAGTTTAAGAAGGTATCCAAACCATTACACAATCACCGTAGTGAATTATACTTTAATAATTGTAAACTTACCAGAATCAATTACTTCATAGCAACTTATGTGATCATTTAAAACAACATGAATAACTGGATATTCTATAATCAGTCTATTTTTTAAATTGTCCTTTAGACTTATATGAGGATCTAGTTCATAAAATTGTTTCCTCTTCTTTTCTTCAGCTTTCAGAAGCAATTTTATACCTGCAATTCCTGCTGATTGATAAAATTGTAGCTTTGTTTGTAAGGTGGACCCTTCTTGCAATTGGAAATACTTATTTATTATTTTTGATAATTTTAAAGATTCNCTAGTTCATAAAATTGTTTCCTCTTCTTTTCTTCAGCTTTCAGAAGCAATTTTATACCTGCAATTCCTGCTGATTGATAAAATTGTAGCTTTGTTTGTAAGGTGGACCCTTCTTGCAATTGGAAATACTTATTTATTATTTTTGATAATTTTAAAGATTCAGGTACCCGCCTATCAGTCAAACAGAAATTCTCTGCATTAGTGAAAATCCAATCAATATGCCAAAATAATGTATTTGTTTTAAACTGAAGATATGTGGAATTGTTTATATGTCTTTTAAATGTTGGCGGCAGAAATTTTATGACTGTCTTCCTTCTATCTGCTGCTTTTTGTAATCGATGCAAATGCTACAATATAAATTACTAAAATTTCAACACTTGTAAACAATTATGACAAAATTTACATATGGAAGTAAGGAATTTTTAGGAAATTTCTTGTAAGCATCTTTTTTTAATTTTTCAACAGTTCGTGATATCTCTTCTAACATACAAATATCATTGGACAGATCTAAACTAGTAAATTTGTCCATTGGTATGTACTTAGTTTTATCTCTTTCACCATTACAATTTAATTCCTTTTTATGGATGGAGGAGCATTTTAGACAACATGTCTTTAATTCACAACGAGGACAGGTGTACTTTGCGGCTGTCACAGAACATACTTCACATTGCCCTAATCTACAATTAAATCTATATTAATTACCTTTACTTGCTTCAATTTTTAATTAATTACCTAGATGTATAATCAGAGAGCAAAGTGTTAATTGCAGGTTGTTCCACTTCCATTACAACTATTTTCTAAATTAACTACATACCATATTATTAAAAAAAATAATTGAAATTAATATAATTATTCTTAATATTCATCCCATGTATTAAATAAGAACATAATTAGAATAACGTGAAACTTGCGCCGGCTAATTGCATTGAAATTAAAATGTTTAGGTTATGAAATTATAAATTATTACAAGCAGTGTAGTGAGCGCAATCTGTAGAAAAACTCACGAGATTTAATTATTAAAAATTAGTTATACCTAAACTAGAACAGGGTAGATGGCGATAGAGTGCCTGGAAAGGGACAAAAATTTAAGAAAATAAATGGTGTAAAATAGTAATATCATATGGTCGTCAGTCTTAAGACTGGTTGGATACGCACCTTCACTCCTTCCTATCCTGAGCTAATCTTCGCATTTCCTTAAAACTAGAACAACCCACATCCATAACTATTTGCGAACAGTAATCTAATCTAGGTCTACCTCTACCCCTTCTAACTACCATTTCTGCCTCTAACTGTCTCCAACTAGACTTTCATCCCTAAGGTGTTCTACCAACCTATCTCGCCTTTTTCTTATTGACTTACAAACAGTCCTTTATTCCCTTTGTACCCCTATTGCACTTATTGATGACATCCCCCGAGGTAGTCCCCGCCCGGATATCCAAATGGGGGACTAGAAGTGACGAGGATAATACATCTAGGATCACATTTGAGGGGTCAGGCTAATTAAATGTGGACTCTGAGGAAGGAACGTTAGATGAGGATATTCGTGGTAGGGAGGCATCTAGGGCATTAAATAGAATGGTGAATGTTAAAGCGGCTTGGGAGGTCGGTATCCCTCTAGAGAGCATTGAGGAATTGGGTCTTGTAGCTTTGGAAATAATCACTGCAGAACGAAATTACGTTTGGGTTGAAAGGAGTATGCCGAAAAAATGACGCAAAGCTAGAATTGTCTCAAGTTTCAAGAATTGGGATGAAGATACACCAGAGAATTATATGGGGATTTCGTTGCTAGACATCTTATCAAATCGTCTTAGCAAGTGGATAGACAAGGAGGACAAAGTAAAAGAGAGCCAGGCAGGGTTTAGGAGAAAAAGAAAAAAAAGGGGTCATTGTACTCAACTATATAATCAATGAGAGACTTAAACGGGAAAGAGAGGAACTCTATGTGGCTTTCAGGACTGAGTTTGATACTACAGATAGAGAGTTACTTCTAGGGAGGTTATTGAAGTTAGGCATTAGAGCGAGAATGCACGCTCTTATTAAGAATATTTATAAGCTAACAGTGACGAAATGAAGAATGGGAGAACAATCACTGAAGAGTTCACCACGAACATAGGAAGGCTGTGTACTGAGCACAACCTTGTTTGATCTATTTATAAATAACATAGATGATAACTGGGAAAGACAGGAAGAAAGAGTGAAAACTATAATTACAACGTTAGCAAAATATGTCGAGAGAAACAGGTTACGGGTAAATACTAAGACAAAGATCATGGTCTTCAGAAATTGGGGGAAAAGAAATAAGAAGGAGTTATAGAGCTTTAATGGGGAAATTATTGAAGTGGTAAACGAGTTGAATTACCTAGGGTATTGCTTCATAACAAAGAGCGAAACTGAAAGATACAAGTAGATCACGGCAGTGTCGCAAAAAGCTGCTGTGACATGGGGAGTTTTGAAAGGGGCAAGTAGAGATCAAAGGAAAGGTCGTACTTATCTGATGGACTTGTTAATGAAAGCCGTAGCGCTATACGGTTTGAGGTTCGCGATTCGGGTAAGTTAGAATGCTTGGGGAAAGTACCAAAAGCAGGTACTGCAAGATGGTGCTAGGAGTAACAAGGAACACGCCTAAGTATATCCGGAGAAACGAACTGGGAGTAATAGATCTAGAATATACAGCGAAGGAACGGGCATTTAGATATTAAGAATATTACAGGAATGTCAGATGATAAAAATACTGTTTAATAAAAACAATAGAGGTATTTGAGAAGTAAGAAGCGACTGTTTGTAGATCCTTATGGGAATAAAGGAGACGGGAGAGATCAATAGGGGATTTAAAAACAAATTAGACATATGGTTGGGTATACAATTAAATAAAGAACTTAGTATTGAACAGTTCCAGAGCAGATTATTTGAGTGGACAGAGCGGAAATAAAGACGAGGAGGAGGTCTAGACAAGAACAAGATGTGGGAATTTAGAGGAGTTCAAAAAGGGTTATAGTGATTGGACATGTAGACTCGGTGATAGGAGGGAAGGACACTTGTGCACCTACTGTGCCGTGGGGAGGTAATTAAAATGCAAAGTGGGGGTATAAAGTGGTTTATGAACGAATGGAGAATAGATGGGCAATGGGGATGAAATGAAAGATTTAATTGTTATTACTTTAAAAGGAGAGGAATGCGAAGGCTTATTACATATATTATATTTTAAAATTGTAGAAAAACCTGTATAAGGAAAAAGTTGATATTGTAACTTATAACGTAAGAGAAAAGAAACAATTAGTAAAATAGACAATGTCATTACATGTAAAAAAGTGAGAATAGAAGGGTGAACTTGTATAGTTTTAAGAAGAGCCATTATAGAATTTAGAATTAAGGTGACATTGTAGCTGAGATTGTGAAAACCCGCTAGTATACAATGAAAAATTTGTTTTTTTAATTCCTTTTAAGAAATATATGGCAACGATCACATTAAAACCAAACAAGCCAAGCAAATACGATTGCTATCAATCTTGTGGGTATTAATAAAATATTTATTGTACGTCGCTAGACATAGGAATTATATTAGAAGGAAAAACAGATAGCTATAAAATTAGTTTTGTTTGTAAAAATACAAATCATGTAATTATCGATTGCTATTTGTCACCACGAGGCAGACTCGTGTTGCGTGATATTTAAATTTATTATATCTATTGTAAACATCATAATTATGTTTCTAGTGCGACAAACACTGGAACTAAAAAAGAAAAAAAACTTATACAATGTGCTAAAGGGGCAATTATAAAAATCACCAATATAAACATAGGATTTTGTACTTTTTGAAAACAGTCCCCCTGGGACGGATATAATAATGGACCGGTTATTAATAAATTGTTGCGTTACTGTGCTTATTTATCATATAATGTCCAAACCGCAAAACATCGATATTGACCTTAAATAGAAAGGAACCCTTTTATAGACACCTTTTCTGATCAGTGGGGATTGTTTTTACTCATAAATTACCTTCTGAGATTGGTAGACCACAAAAAACTCCCCCAAAATGGCACATTCTAATAAACATTTTTTTTAATTGTGAAGAATAGGTATTATTGCTTTTCTGATGCTTTATATAAAAGTTAAAGTTTTAAAGGTTAAAAATGTTAAAACTGACATTGGGTAAAAGATTGATGGCAATATATGACGGAGTATGATAAACTTATACTGTTTACAGTTTTGTATAAAATAAATAGCGATAATATACAGTAACAACTGTAATTTATTATTAGATATTTATATAAACATATCTGTTAAATAAAATTCACCATCAGTGATTTGTAATAAAAAAGGATGTGGATATATTTGGTAAAACTTTTATCACAAATTATTACGACTACACGTGAATATGCCTTAATATGTGACAGTAATGACTTTAAAAATAGATTATTTTTAATGCATTTAACCACAATGCTTTGTTTTCTGGAAAACTATTGGTCGTTTCTGAGGGCTCGCCCAGCGTTGGTGCATCTTATTATAAGCATATGGATTAAATTTTCCACTACATTTATCTTTAATACCAATTAATAACGGTTCTAAAACCGCAAACCAGGTCAATATTGTTTATTAATGTCAAATCAAACTATTTAGCGATAATGCATTTTTTGTCTCAATAAATAATAATAAGAAAAGATGTCTTCCGGTATTTTTTGTGCCACATATCATAAGAAATTTTTACTTATTTTAGCTCCTTATTAATGGATTAAAATATGATCACCTACCTACGAAAAAATTTAATTTGTAATAATTAAATGAAAACGTAATAAAACTTAAAATGCGTAGCGTTTTCTCCGTTTTTTTTCGATTTCGAAAACTGAAGAAACTACATAAACTGTTTTGTTCGGTTTTTGTGAATTTAGTATGTACCTATAGACAACAACGGCACTATGGCGACATTGTGTTATTTTATTTGTTAAACAATAGCAACCGTGACAAGACTTTTTTCTTTAAAAACAGAAAATAGCTTTTTTAAGATAAATTAAACAATATATACTTTTTAAATCAATAAACAATTGCACAATAAATTTTACGGGATAACAAAAGAAAATACGCAGTAGACTTTTAAACTTTAGGGACATTAAACATTTTATGTTATTTGTGATTTTTTTAAGTGTTGATTTTGAAATACAACAGCTTATATCTAAAGTACCTAATTAATTAGGTACCTCCCTGAAAATATTTATTGCAAACTTAATTTCCTATCAAATTTCACCGAAGCAGAACAACGTCATAACTTCCATGATTTCAAAAAAAATTGTTATTACAAAAATATGACAGCGGATGTTGGTTTTAATCCATAAAATCACAATTTATACTCTCCTTGCTAATGAGTATATTGATTGTATTGTGAAGTAACGATTATTCTGGTTCTGGATCTGCAGTTTTGTGGATGATTAGTAAACGCATATATACAAATATTCAATTACCCAATGTTAACAAAGGTTACCAATTATCAAAATCATACTCGTCTTATAATGTATCTGCTATCCATCAACAGTACAGGAATACTTCGTGAAAGGACGAGCGGGACCAGTTCATGTGTAACTGCCACGCATCTGATACACGCACGTGAGGATTTACAAGGATCCTTGCTCGAGCACGCGATTACCGTTACGTTGTTTCACAATTTTCCCCACTCTCGCTTTTTTGACTACATCATCACAATTTTTATTTATTTTTTGTAATGCTGATAACGAAGCACGCCTTTGACGTTAAGTAGCACATGATATGCGGTCTTATAAAATGCTGACGGGCATCTACGTTTCTGCCATACCCACTTTTGGCTGTCTGATAACAGACGTCCTTAGCCTTACCTAACAAGTCCATTTTAATTTTACCTTCTGACCTTACAGTGATAATAAAAGAGAATCATGCCTATTGTAAAGGAACAATTGCCCAAACGTGAAACAATCGAATTGAGGAAAAAGCACATTGGGTAAGTTGATTTTTCTTATCAATGCTTTTTTTTTTCGGGGAATATAATAAACGAAATGATCAATGTTAAAATTAATTAATTTCATTACCATCTAAACTGGTCTAAGGTATTGCTTACAAACAGTTGTTTGTTTTAGGCCCAATTGTCAGCTTTTTTTCAAGAAAGATCCACTTAAAATAGTGCGGGCAGAAAAGCAATACATGTTTGATGAAAGAGGAGACGCTTATTTAGACTGCATTAACAATGTAGCTCATGGTGAGTTAGAGATGTAAATAAGAGAAAATCTCTGTTTTAAATAAATGCCTCTTACTTAAACAGTTGGTCATTGTCATCCAGAAGTGGTCAAAGCAGGTTTCGAACAAATGTTGGTCTTGAACACCAACAATCGATTTCTTCACGACAACATTGTTTTATGTGCTCAAAGATTGATAAGCACCATGCCCGAAAACTTATCCGTGTGTTATTTCGTAAATTCTGGTTCAGAGGCTAACGACTTAGCTTTGCGCCTTGCTCAGATACATACCGGAAACGAAGATATAATAACCCTTGAGCAGTAAGTTAATTTTTATTGTTTATTCGATTTCGACCATTTATGAACGCTTACCATAAATAATCTCAGCTGTGTGCATCAAAATTACTTTCAGTTTTCCGAATTGTTTAGTAAATAGGTAATGTCGATTGATGGTACCTTTAATAAAAGGATAAGTTACCGAAAAAAGTCTAATGTTTTCGTTTTCGCTTTTTCTTCCAGCTAATTAAAATGACAAAGAAGATGGCCGGAACTTCGAAATCTGCAGGCTGGACGCCTGCCTGCATTATTAACTTCATCATTTACTTGTTCCTGTTCAGATCAAGGGTTGCTAAACCAATACTTTGTTCTAATTAGTCACCTTATATATTTTTAGTTAACCATCATGCATTTTTTAACATCTAGTACATTTAGTAAGCTTGGCAAGCTTTGACAAACAATTAGCCTTTTTTCTAAAGGCTTTTTACGGCAAACATGAGAAATGTATTTTTTCAGTGCGTACCATGGGCACTTAACCTCCTTGATTGACATTTCCCACTACAAATTCGCCTTACCTGGAGGGCCGCCACAGAAAGATTACGTCCATTTGGTAATAAACTAATAAAATTTTTATGTAAAACTAAGTCGACAGTTTACTAATTACGTACAATAATTAATAGTAGCGGAAGCCTAAAATCTTTAACGATTTACTGAATTATTAAAGAATTTAACAGGATTTCTCAATTTCAAATAGGCTTCGTGTCCAGACACGTACCGTGGAAAATTCAGGGGCGACAAAAGAAATTCTCAGGAATGCGGAACTCTTTACGCCAATGAAATAAAACAAATTTGCGATGGTCTTAAGAAAAAAGGAAAAGGAGTTTGCGCCTATATAGCAGAAAGTTTTCAAAGTTGCGGTGGACAAGTCATACCACCATCGGGATACTTTCGAGAAGTCTACCAGCACGTCCGGGAGGCTGGAGGAGTGTGTATCGCTGATGAAGTACAAGTTGGTTTTGGACGTGTCGGAAAACATTGGTGGGCATTCCAGATGCACGGTTCCGACGTTGTTCCTGACATTGTAACCATGGGAAAACCAATGGGAAACGGACATCCTATTGCTGCTGTGATCACAACTCCAGAAATTGCAGAAAGCTTTAGAAAAACCGGAGTAGAATATTTCAATACGGTTAGTGCCAATTACGATATGTGCTACAGTCGATTTATTAATTGTAACGTCTTTAACAGTATGGGGGTAATCCCGTATCATGCGCCATTGCCAATGCAGTATTCGATGTAATTGAAAAGCAAAAGCTGAGAGAAAATGCCATCATCGTTGGCGATTACCTTTTGGATTCTTGCGAGAGATTGATGAGGAAACACCATGTAATTGGAGACGTTCGTGGTTATGGATTATTTATTGGAATCGATTTAATTAACGATAATGAAACAAGAAGTCCAGCAACCAAAACTGCTCAATACGTAATAAGCAGGTAAACTAAAACAATTATTTAGCTAAATGATAATTCAATTAATAAATGTTCTTTATCTCTTTAGAATGAAACAAGAACATATTCTCTTAAGTGCGGATGGTCCATATGGTAACGTTCTGAAGTTGAAACCACCGATGATTTTTACAAAAGAAAATGTCGATGAATTCGTATTAACCCTCGACAGAATTCTGGAAGAAGTTAAAAATATGGACGAAACGTCGCAGATAGCACCCGACATAAAAGTAAAGTCTCACCCAGTGAAGAACACAAAACCCTACAAACCCTCGTCTTCGAGAAAAGAAGACAAGATAAAGTCTATTTAACTTTGTTTATAATTAAACGCAATTTTTCTAGAATAGAAAAACTGATTTGTCTATTAAATAGACCACTTTAAATGTATTTATTTTTATTTTTTTTATATTTGTCTTCTTGCGGACAAATACAAAGTTAATAATTAGGAGCACACAAACACAAACTTTATTCGATTTTCTTTTACGAATTACAAACCAGTTTATGATTAAAAATAAAAAGTTTTATATAAACAATAACTGATTTTTATTACATATCTAGTAAACACCAACCTAACGTTTTGCTTAAAAAAGTTATATCTGGAACTCATGCTTCTTATGTTTTTTTCTGTGCATTTCCAACTGATTTCTGGAAATAAACGAATCGCTGCAAACCTCGCAATGATACTTTTTAATCATTTTAATCTTATTCATGGTGTACTTTATCGCTCTTTTGATGTCCTCCACAGTCTGCGGTTGATCTATAGCTTTCAACACCTCTTGTTCAATTTCATTTTCAGACTTTTGCAAAAGAGAAACATTTTGTTTATGTAATGGAGTATCTTTATGCATTTTAAGAGTAAGTTTACTTTTAAATTTTAGCAAACAGTATTTACACATCGGTTGCTTAGGATGTGAATAATTTGGCGTTACTTGCACATTTTGTTCTATTTTATTAATGTTTTCCTCGTTTTTAAGAGTTACTCGCTTCGGACTTTCATCTTTTTCCCTAAATAACTGATACAGTCGTTTATTCATATCATCGGAAGATGGCGAATTATTGTACAATTCATTTTCATCTTCCGTAGATCTAGAAAAACCTGCCTTTTGACATGATGTGTTTTTCAAAGCGTCTGAAGTAAAGGTATTCATTTCTTTTGCACTTAAACCAAGATCACTCATTACCCTTAGCATTTGTTCTCGTATAAGTGTTTGCTTACTTATTATCCTATTCACGCTTGGCCCACTTTTAATTGTGTTTGTTTGTTTTAGAAAATTTGTTGTTTTATTTCTTTCGATTATTTTTCTGTTAGTAACTATTCTTGGCAATCTGCAATTTCCATCACTTTTAGGGCTTACTTTTATAACTGAGTTTCGTCTGTTATTTGTAGCTTTACTATTTAATGGTTTGTTATGCAAATATCTCCATTTTATAAAGTAGCTTTGTAACGTCTCATTGAACCATCCTCCGGAAATTCTATTGCATTTTCTGCATCTCACTAAATGTAGATAATTTAGTATTTTATTTAAAACGTTCGAAAACGCTTCTTTCTGCATATGCTTACAAATTTTCATTAACTTGATATTTCCAATTTGAAGAACATCGGCAAGTTCCGACAATCTGTACTTTCTTACGTTACCGGACTGCCTCTTGTGATCCGTTTGTTTTTGTGATACTCCTTTACTCTTTCTACAATTGTGTTTCCGAAAGGAAAAATGACGAAGTAAATGTAAAAATCTATAAATGCCATTCTTGAAGTACTTTTTACAAAAGAAGCATTGCTGTATTGCTTTAGAAGAGGTGCTCATGGTTAAACCCCCATCCAGTTTTTCATGCGCATCATTCAAATGTATATTCAGTAGTCTGTAGCTGCTGAATCGTTTATTGCAAACTGTACATGTCCATTTCACTGACTCTTTCCAACCATTTCTACTAGAGGGCCTACTGATATGGCATACATGCATATTTTTCAAAATTTCATTTGTAAATACGTTTCCACATTTTTCACAAGTAGTGTCCTTTACTGCTTTTTTGGGAGAAGGAGCAAAGGAAATCTGACACTCATGAAGTTCACGTTGAAATGTATAATCGAAATATTTTCTACAAACTTTGCATACAAATTTTCCTTTTCTTTCGGTGAAATTTTCAGTAACTATCTCTGGCTCGTTACTGTCGGTTTTTTTTTGTGCTATAATTGCATTCGCAGACCCCTTTGACTTTCTAGTTTCTATTTTTTTAAACGGACATTTTTCTTGAACATGCCCCAGTTTTGATTCACTGTTATCCTTACTCGTGCTTTTATTATTTAACTTCTTACTACGTATTTTTAACTTTGAATTCACATTAGTAGAAAGACGCATTTTTTTCGACTCATCTGTATTTAACTGTCGATGGAACGACTCAAAATCTACATTTGATAAACATTTATTCTTAGAACTTCTTAGCTGAGTTGCATTATTACTTTCATTCGATGCACTAAGTTCATTTAAATCTTTAGAACTCGCTTGCTCACATAATCTTTCATCTACTACTGGTTGGTTAGAAGTAAATGAGTTTTCACTGATGGCATATTTTTTTACATTTGGATTTGACGATTTATTTTCTTTTTGTTTTGCGGTGTAACTTCCAGATTCGACATCGTTTTTCGAAGAAGCTTCTGAAGTACATTCATCATTACTTGTTTCCATTACGTTTTCGCTATCAAATAACTCCACTTTCGTTGATGACGACATTGTATCGAAATCACTATATTCAGTTGTAATTGTATTTTCGTTTTTCAAAATTTCCCTTTTATCGAATGTTTTTCTTCTGGAACTTTTAGAAACTAGCGGTTTCACTAAATCTGAATTCAATTTATCTGCTTGCTCGCTAAAATCAAGTGGATTTCTATTTAAAACATACACTTTATGCTTTGATGCACGAGTGCTTTCATCAAAGGTTGAACATCGTTGTTCTGAATCAAACACCATGCTGCTCTCAATATAGTTTAATGATTCATTCTTTTCATGAATAGAGTTGTTATTGAGATTTGAATGAAGCTGTGTTTCGTTATCCCTAGATTGGTCAGTATGATGATTTTCTCTTGATCCCATTTTACAATCATTTGACGAAGTATTTATTTTGCTTACATGGCTCTGCTCATCTTTATTTGTTTCATCACTTTTAGTTTCGTTTTTCTCTGTTTCTTTATCCTGAACGTCACATTTCTGAATTGTCGTTGAAGACGAAAGAGGTTTAAAAGTTAAATTAAACATTTTTTTAATTTCTCTATCATAATCGCGCTTAGCTAATGAAATAACGTCAGTGGGATGACCTACGTTTTCTTCCGAGGCTGACCTCTTTTGAATGTTATCTACGTTTGTTGTGCTTCTATTTTCAGAATTTGTACTACACGACAATGAATCTATACATTCATTTGTAAAAGTTTCAGGAACGTATGCTACCTCATTTTGTGGACTGATAACTGATACAACTGGTTTGAGAGCTTTCGGTATTGTCTGAGATGAGCTGAAATTTCCGAAATGATTTTCTTGTTCATAAGATCTTTCTGCGCTGCTTTGGGTAGTAACAGTTGCAGCACCATGTTTTTCTTTAGCAAATGATTTCACTCTAATACTATGACTTACACGAATTTCATTTTCAGAAGCACAGCGGGAAGTATCTTCCATTTGACCCCTTATGTAATTGAAATTTACAGAAAAAGTATCCGAATCTGCGGTTAAATCGACTACATTATCTACATCGTTATTTCTGCGGTCACAATCAATCACGGTATCGTCTGTATCGGATTGCAAAACATAAGTTACATCATCATCAATAGCAGGTATTGACTCCCCTTGTTGATTTGCAGAAGCTGGAATTGTCAATTCCGAGTTATTACTGATGCCAACCGTCGGTTGATTTGTATCACTACAAATTCTTTTATTAATAGCGTGTTTCAAAGAAGTAAGAAAAGATGATGATTTTGTTTGTTGATTTGCAGATCCTTTGCTTGTCAATGCCGAGTCATTGTCGACATTAACAGTGGGTTTGTTATTATTATCATTGCTTTTTTTATCAATGAATTTTAAAGTTGTAGGAAGAGGTGTAGATTTTCTTTGTTGATTTCCAGGTTCGTCATTTGCCATTTTCGAGTCATCATTTACATAAACGGTTGGTTTATCTATATTACTCCTACTGCTTTTATTAAAACATTTCAGTATGGAAGGAGAAGGTGTTGATTCTTTTTGTGGATTTGCAGGCTCTTCTTTTGTTATTACCGAGCCATTACTGGCACTAATAGTCAGTTTATTTGTATTACTGCTATATCTTTTATTATCACTGTATTTCAATGTAGTAGGAAAAGATGCCGATTCTTTTTTTTGATTTACAGCTGATGCGTTTGTCAGGGTGGGGTCATTATTAACACTAACAGTCGGTTTATTTGTAATAGTCGACTTACTTGTATTGCCGCTGTTCTTTTTATTATTAGCGTAATTGAAAATAGTAGGAATAGGTGTTAATTCTCTTTGTTCTTTTGCAGGCGATGTGTATGTCAATGTCGACTCATTGCTGACACGAACAGTAGATTTACCTGGATTACTACTAGTTTCTTTACTATAATCGTATTTCAACGTAGTAGGAAAAGTAGTTTGTTCTTTTATTTTTTTTGTAGACCCTGATTTGGTCAATATTAAGTCATTATTAACACTAACAGTCGTTTTACTTCCATTAATACTACTTGTTTTGTGATCAACGTAATTCAAGGCGGTAGGAAAATGTGTTGACTTTTTCTGTTGATTTGCAGGCGCTGTGTTTGTTAATACTGAGTCATTACTGACACTTACAGTAGATTCACGTGGATTACTACTGCATTCTTTATTATCAATATGTTGCAATGTAGTAGAAAAAGGTGTCAATTGTTTTTTATAATTTTTAGGTCCTATATTTGTTAATGTAGGGGTATAATTAGTATTAACAATCGATTTTAATGAGCAATCTTGTTTGGGATAATTTTTTGTTGAAGATATGCCATTTACATTGGTTTTTGTGGATAAATAAGATGATCTGATTTTATTAATATTGTCTTTTGTGGCATGAAATTGAAATTCGTTGGAATTTGTTCCACTTGTAGTGGGTTGAATGACGGTAATATTACCAATATGCGATGAGCTCCCCACATCATTCTCTTTACGGTACAACCTATTACTTGATATAATTTCATCAAAATCATTCCCTAAACTCCCTTTTGTTGAAGTTGTTGTACGTTGAGCAATATTTCTTTCTGAATTAGTTTCATTATGTGGTCTACCATAGGCAGTATCATCTGGGTTTCCATTAGAAAAACATTTTTCTGGATTTTTAAGGTTATTGGAAGTGTTCAATTCAATTAACGGAAAAGTAACTGATGCAGTTTGAAACAAATTTCCATTTGGGCATAGTGTACTATTTAATTCGCTAGATGATGGACTTTCCAAACAACCCTTCTGTGAATCTGTCGAATGATTATTTGCAAGGATCGGTGCAAGAGTGCTGACGAAATTATTTGTGCTACCGGTTGGTATATGCAAAGCAAAAGAATCAGCTATCAAAGGAGTAGTCATTATCATATTGGAAACGACGTGCTGACTACTAGAAGAGATGACGATTTTGACTGACTTTGACTCATTTGTTGAAGATTCTATTTGTTCCTCGTTATTAGGAATTTCGTTGTGAGAATTGGTTTTTAATAATGATTTATCTATTTCGGAGCAAGCTACATCCGATTTCCAAAATATTGGTTTCTTATCAAAAATTTCAGAAGTATTAAATGCAGTAGTTTGTAGATCATTTATATATCCAATTGGCACTAAAGGCTTTTGATTGGATTGCAGTTTATCGTCATGGACAGGCACTGCTCGTAATTTTGCAAGTTGACGTGTATTATCAACAACAGGTTCAACATTATTGGTAGAAATTTGCGATTGGGTTGAAATATTACCAACAGTTTTATTTAGTACTTCCTTTAATATCTTCGGCCGCGTTTTTTTGGTTGGTAGTTTTTGAGTAGGAACACATCCATTTTCAAGCAAAATTGTTAATTGTTTCGTCAAATCTGTGGAGTTTGGAAATATATAATTAGTTACAGTTCCATTAAACGGGGTGACTACATGAACAGACGTCGGAGGATCGTCCAAGTCATTTAATAAATCCTTAAGGGTCACAATTTCGGAATTGACACCCTGACGAACCTTAGAATTGACATTGACAGTATCTTTCAAAAGATCAGCCAGAGACATATTATTAATACCTGAAGATTCAGTCGATGCTTTTTGAATACGTATCTTGGCGTAACTGGTTTCATTATTTTCTTTGGAACGATTCATATTCGCTTCCGAGGGTAGGTCTATCTGCTCCTGTGCGACATTCCCATCAGTCGGTCTACAGAGATTAACTTTAGTACATTTTCTATGAACATCTTCAACAAAACTCTTTTTAGCGTTCTCATCATTACATTCATTGGGCGGAACAACTTGTTCATTAATTTTATTACCAATCACCACATTTGAATTTTGAACGGTATTGGTCGTTTCTGAATTCTTTACTTGCTGAAGGATGTCATCTTGAGTCTGCTTAATGTTAGAAACGTTGTATAAGTTAAAGGAGTCTTTTACCACATTAGAATTTTTAGGAATCGCATTTGATTTTTTTATGTGCTTTTTCTTCTGCCTCTCCTTCTTGGGCAGAAAATATTGTTTACAATAGTTATGTTCAGAAGCTATTCCATTTCCATAAAACCCTTGTTTTAGTATACGTTTTCTATATTCTGCACGTGACATAATTCTTTTTATATTTTTTTTTGCGATCTCTTTACATTTTCTAACCGAATCGGAGACAAATAGTAAATCATTGTCATTGTTTTTAAAAGGCAAAATACCAGGCAATTCTTCAGAGGATTCAGAACTTTCACCATACTTGAAATTTTTATTTGCACAGTTGCAATTCCCTGAGCAGCAATATTTCTCAATGATGGGTGGTTTTTCGTCAAAAAAATCAGTTGAAAACGATTTGACTGCTTTCTCAAAAACATCTTCAGATACGATTATGCGACGAAACTGTTCTTCGGATGTAGAAGGCGTGGAAACATGTACATGCGTCGCCTGATTACCTAATTTTTTTTTGTTAACGCTATCCTGTTTTTTATGTTCTTCCTTATGATCATAAAGCTCCTTTCTTGTAGTAAAATGTAAATTACAATCAAGACACAGTCTATTCTTGTGATACACTTGATGCTTTGCATAGCTCATCTTGGTAAAGAATACTCGATCGCAGTAAGAACATTTTCTTTCTGTTTCTTTATGTTCTTTCATATGTTGTAAGTGCTGAAACTGACCATTATGTTGTTTATTGCAAATTTCACATGTATGAACACATTCGTACTTTAAATGTTCCCAATAACTAGAAATTGAAAATTTGCCCGCACACTGATCACATGAATAAAAATCATTCGGTTCATCATTTTCACTGTTTGTAGCTAAAGTATCTTCAATTGCAGCATTACTATAGCTTTCTGGTAATTTTTCAATGGTTACGTGACACTGGAGGTTTTCGGGAATAATATTCCGTTCCTTCAAAAACTTTATATTTTCACAAGATTTCCTAATGATGCTCTCTGTATCAGATTCGAAATTAGTATGATCACTAGTATTGTTTCTTTCATCAGTTGAGTTTTGTAACTGGGGGTTATGAGAGATGCATTCGTATGCATCTGATTCTGCTGTATCAGTCTCTTCAAATGTGTCGTCAATGTCAGTATCTTTATCGTCAGAATTAGTATTAAAGTAACCATTGGCCCTTAGCCAATCGTCTTCATCCTCGTCTAAGTAAGTTTCCTCGACTTTTACCTCAACTGATTTGGACTCATTTAAAGAAAGAGGCTCTGTTTTTACAATTGGCTGTTCAAAAACTGAGATTTTGTTATCAGAAACCTGATATTGATATTCATTTTGAATACGCACTTCTGTCGCAAGACACATTTTTCGAAATTCATAAGCCAGCCTTAATGTAGCTGTACATGAAAAACATAAAGATGCACTCCAGCTGTCCAGGTTCTGTAACAACGAAAAATAACGATTAGCTAACCGTTATACCCTTCTGTATCATCGTTTCCACTGAGAACAATTCTGTAAGGATTATCACGGAGAACGAAACCTATTGTAATAAGTAACAGTAATAGTGAGTTATTTATACAATAATAAAGACTCATACCAAATTTCTAAACTAAACTTCTACTTTACATCTTAGGAACTCGTATAACAGACGGTATTAAATAGCGTTTCTAGCTCAACTACTTCAGCTTTTATTGTCTTAAACGCGCGGAACAGTTCAAGAGGAAGTCACACTAAACCTTATTCGTAAGATGACGGCCAGAAGATTTCCTTCTATCAGACACTTCCTTCCTTCTACTTCATATTGTAGGAAAACTTGCAACAGCCAAACCACTTCCGTAAGATGACGATTCAGGATATTCTCCTTCTACCTGGTCCCCACCTTCCTCCTATTCTATCTTCACTACACCTCCAACAGGCGGTATTTGGCAGGGTTTCTCTCATGACCCAATTACTCCAGCTTTCATTGACTTAAACGTGCGGAAAAGTTCAGTGGAAGTCACGCCATACTACTTGGAAAAGATGGAGAGCCAAGGGAACTCATCTAACAGGCGGTATTTAATGGGGTTTTTGGCCTAACTACTTCAGCTTTTATTGTCGTAAACGACCGGAACAGTTCAATGGAAGTCACGTTAAATCACTTTCCTAAGATGACGACCCAGGAGAATTTCCTTCTATCTGTCGCCTTTCTTTCTCCTACTCTATACTGTAGGGACATTTAAAAGCAACAGGCGTGATTTGACAGTTATCAATGATATCGTTCAAGTACTCTAGCTTGCATTGTTTTAAACGCGCAGAATAGTTCAAAAGAAATCACGTCAAACCACTTGCGTAAGACGAGCCAGGAGATTCTCCTTCTACCTGGTTCCCACCTTTCTCCTACTCTATCCTGTGGGAACACTTTCAACAGGCGGTAATTGGAAGGGTTTCTCATGATATGACCCAACTACTCCACCTTTCATTGTCTTAAACGCGCGGAAAAGTTCAGCGGAAGTCACGCCATACCATTTGTAAATGAGACAGAGCCAAGGGATTCTTCTTCGACCTGGTCCCCTCCTTATTCCTAATTTACGTTTTAGGAACTCGTCTATCAGGCGGTATTTAATAGGGTTTCTGGCCCAACTACTTCAGCTTTTATTGTCTTAAACGCGCGGAACAGTTCAAAGGAAGTTACGCCAAATCGCTTTCGTAAGATGACGACCCAGGAGAATTTCCTTCTATCTGTCGCCTTTCTTTCTGCTACTCTATATTGTAGGAACACTTAGAAGCAACAGGCGTGATTTAACAGAGTTATCTATCATATGGTTCAAGTACTCCAACTTTCATTGTTTTAAAGGCGCAGAGCAGTTCAAAAGAAATCATGTCAAACAACTTGCGCAAGACGACAAGCCAGGAGATTCGCCTTCTACCTGGGCCCCACCTTCCTCCTACTCTATCTTGTAGGAACACTTGCAACATGCGGTATATGGCAGGGTTTGTCATATGGCCCAAGTACTCCAGCTTTCATTGACTTAAACGCGCGGAACAGTTCAGTGGAAGTCACACTATACCACTTGCAAAAGATGAAGAGCCAAGGGATTCTTCTTCGACCTGGTTCCCTTCTTAGTCCTAATTTACGTTTTAGGAACTCGTCTACCAGGCGGTATTTAATAGGGATTCTGGACCAACTACTTCAGCTATTATTGTCATAAACGCGTGGAACAGTTCACAAAGGAAGCCACGCCAAATCACTTTCGTAAAATAACGATGCTAGAGATTCTCCTTCTACATGGCGCCCTCCTTCCTTCCAATTTATTTTGTAGGAACATTTGCAAAAGGCGGTATTTGGCAAAGTTTTTAATGATATCACTCAAGTACTCTAGCTTTCATTGACTTAAACACGCGTTACAGTTCAGTGGAAGTCACGCGAAACCACTTGCAAAAGATGGAGAGCCAAGGGATTTTTCTTCGACCTGGTCCCCTCCTTCCTCCTATTTTACGTTTTAGGAACTCGTCTAACAGTCGATACTTAATGGGGTTTTTGGCCCAACTACTTCAGCTTTTATTCTCTTAAACGCGCGGAACAGTTCAAAGGAAGTCACGCCAAACCGTAAGATGACGAGCCAGGAGAATTTCCTTCTATCTGTCGCCTTTCTTTCTTCTACCTATTCTATATTGTAGGAACACATAGAACCAACAGGCGTGATTTGACAGGGCTATCTATGATATGGTTCAAGTACTCTATCTTTCATAGTTTTAGACGAGCAAAACAGTTCAAAAGAAATCACGTTAAACCACATGCCTAAGACGACGAGTCAGGAGATGCTCTTTCTATCTAGTCTCCACATTCCTCCTACCCTATCTTGAAGGAACACTTCCAATAGGAAGTATTTGGCAGGGTTTCTCATGATATGACCCAAGTACTCTCGCTTTTATTGTTTTAAACGCGAGGAACTGTTCAGTGGAAGTCACTCCAAATCACTTTCAAAAGATGGAGAGCCAAGAGAGTATCCTTCTACCTGGTTCCCTCCTTCCTTCTACTTTACGTTTTAGGAACTCGTCTAACAGGCGGTATTTAGTAGGGTTTCTGGCCCAACTACTTCAGCTTTTATTGTTTTAAACGCGCGGAACAGTTCAAAGGAAATCACGCCAAACCACTTTCGTAAGATGACCACCCAGGAGATTTTCCTTTTATCTGTCGCTTTTCTTTCTTCTTCTTTATATCGTAGGAATACTTAGAAGCAACAGGCGTGACTTGACAGGGTTATCTATGATATGGTTCAAGTACTCTAGCTTTCATAGTTTTAAACGAGCAGAACAGTTCAAAAGAAATAACGTCAAAGCACTTGCGTAAGACGACGAGCCAGAAGATTCTCTTTCTATCTGCTTCCCACGTTCCTCCAACTCTATCTTGTGGGAACTCTTCCAATAGGAGGTATTTGGCAGGGTTTCTCATGATACGACCCAAGTACTCTAGCATTTATTGTCTTAAACGCGAGGAACTGTTCAGTGGAAGTCACTCCAAACCATTTGCAAAGATGGTCAGCCAGGAGATTCTCCTTTTACCTAATCGCCTTTTCCTTCTACTATATCTTGTAGAAACGCTTACAACAGGCGGTATTTGATTTCTCATGATATGGCCCAAGTACTCCAGCTTTCAATATTTTAAACGCGCGGAACAGTTCAGTGGAAGTTACACCAATAGAATATACAAAGTTATGACGAAGGTCACGAACACATTAAACCTGAATCGAATTACTGGTAGTATATACTAACGGCCGTAAGCAAAGTTTTGCCCTAACGAATTTTCGATGGCGGCACATACCTTATGCTCATATTTACTATTTTATTATGTAGCTAATATGTCAGATTTACGATCGATCAATGTTTCTGTGGCATGTATTGTCTAGCTGCAACAGGTCGCTAAATTGAAACATTAAATTAGAATATGAACTTTAAACCAATAAACTGAACGAGGAAGAAATAATAAACCTCCTCCTATAATAGGCTCCTCAAGACTAAAGCCCCATTAAATTTCCTAACCTGTAAAATACACAAAAAATTATTAAAATAAATTATGTAATTCAATTAAAAATACAATAACTAAAAGCCGAAACTGTACATCCTATCAAATTATGAATATCAACTTTTAATTTAAATGTACAACTACCATGCTTACAAATCCATGATCTGTTTCAACTAATTTTTTTGTTGTTCATATCACAGGTAGGTGTACATTTCTTTACAACTAATTGTAAATATTTATATTATGTAATTTTCTTAGATTTGAATTCGTTTTTAAAACACCTACATCAAATTATTTGACCCAGGGGAATGAGTATCCACAATTTGATTATTTCATCCTATATGCATCAGAGCTAGGCAAAGCCTTCACCAAGAGAGCTTGAAGCCCTAAGCCCAAAGTTCTCACTTAAAGCCTCATTTACACATTAAAATCCAAAGACCTTGAATTATTTACTACTTATATAAAGCATTTAGATCCAAATCCCTAAGCGTTTTGAATGTGCTTTAAGTACTTCGAAAGAAGTTCAAGCACCTTGAAAAAGGAAGCCCTTTTAATTATAAACTATAAAGTACTTCATTTACCACGGTCCAACTGCTTGATCATTGGAGGACTTGAATTTCAGTACTTCCAAGCCCTGAATGGTTCAAAAGCACACTTTTAGGCATAAAGCAATAAAGTTTTGCCCAGCCCTGACTTGTATACAGGAGTATGAGATTTAACAATTACAATGCGAGTAAGGCAACTCATATTCCTCCACACTGTATGTTTCAAATGTAAGGCATCGTTACCCAAGATGCTACTCCTGCATTTCAAATTTATAGGTTATAAAAATAAAATTTTGCATTACCATTTCTGGAACACACGCTAACAATTTTGCCGTCAAAGTGATGTCTTCAAACTGTTCTATATGATCCAAACCGTAAAACTTATCGTCTAATTTTCGTAGGCAGGTTCTACAAGATTGATTCAGGACTTCCATCTTAATGAAGCTCCTTATTCACATTTGCACTGTTTACTTAATGTTTTGTTTTTATATTATCACTAAATACAACTACTTAACACTACATGTTTACTTAATTATTATTTAATACACCAAAATATTAAATTTATTTCCCAGCAAAAGAGCCAGCTGATGGTCTGAAGCTGTTGTAAGGTGAATGACCTTAAGCTGGCGGGAAAATGCAAAAGTCATTTTTATGCTTAGTGTTAAAATAAACATGATTATTATAATTATTTAGAACGCAATTCTTACGACGAAAACTTTTGACTTCCATTTGCCCCATTTATTAGAGATAACTGTTTCGCCATTTGATGTTGCTTATTAAATACTACCTTTTTGATGTACAATGCCGAAGGTTAAAATTATTTCTGCTGTTAGAGAAACTCAACTAATTACAAATTTAATTTTAATACGATCGATCCTTTTGAGATTGGAATAAAATTAATATTCTAGCTATTTTATAAGTTTTATATGATTTATTCTAACTTCTGTGTTTATTTCAAAATGAAGCTAGCAAATATTTTACGCAAGTATTCACGTATTAAAAATTAAGGCAAAACACTGATCTTGAACAATAGCGTAATGTTTTGCATAAAAACATTATAAAATTACGTATCATGTAACCGCTTTGCAGAACTCATTTGTCCATAACAATTCAATTCTCTAATACTTGATTATGTAATTCGTATGACGCGGGGATTTTTACAATGATTGTACCTTTCGAAATATGACTTACTAGGAACACTTTCGTAAGCTTAAAATAGTTAAAAATAATGTTAGTCTAAAGGTGTGCGCACTTATCAACTTATTAAATTGAGTTATCTTTATTAGTACTGATTAAAAATTAGAATAAGGGGAACTATACTGAAATATCAAAGGTACTTTAAATTTATTAATGTGTTTATATGGTGGATCATCCAAAAACTGGTTGTAATAAAAAGGAACTCCAGTTATGATTCCGGACTGCTTGACTCACTATTTTCGAGTCTATGAGTGTCATTAAAGAAAAAGTTCAATTGCCAAGGACACAAATTGCCAAGAGTATATCTACATGTTTTTGGGAGGTATAAATGTAAAGGCATAAAACAAGTTTTTTAAGTGAGAATCCATGAAAAACCTTCAATTGACCGCAGTAAGTACCTGAATGACCTGTATAACCTCAATTTAACAAGTGGCTCTCTACAAATTTTTCAGTGTTATCTTATCATGACTCGAGTTTGATGTTTTTGTTCTGTTTTTGTAGTATGTCCAGTTATTAACGAAACTAGTATCAACCTAACCAGTGAGACTTTACGAAATGGAGCTGACTTGTGCTGTTCAGAGGTATGATTGGGGTAAATGTGGAGCTTATAGTAAGGTAGCCTCTTTTTTCAAAAATACAACGCCCGAATTTGAAATTGAAAAAGAGACCCCATATGCGGAAATGTGGATGGGTACACATCCTAACGGGCCATCAAAAATTAAAGCAACTGGTGAATACTTAGCTGATGTGATAAAATCAAATCCTGAGTGCCTAGGTAAAGATGTGATTGAACAGTTTGGTACTAATTTACCATTTCTCTTCAAAGTTCTCTCGATTCAAAAAGCTTTATCCATTCAAGTTCATCCAACAAAGGTATGCTTATATTTGTTAGAAACTCTGTGGCATTTGTAAGTAGGTACATTTTATAAAAGATTATCATCTCATCTTCAATTATAGATAAATAAAATGCCATTATTTCCTTTCATTGTAGGAACAAGCTGAAATATTAAATGCAAAGCATCCAGAGCTTTACAAAGATCCAAATCATAAACCAGAAATCGCTATAGCTCTTACACATTTTGAAGCATTATGTGGATTTAGAAAGTTAAGACAAATTCAGGAATTTATAAAAGGTGGCAAATAGAATCAAGAAATTAATGTGTAGTAACTGAATAATTATAATTCCGGTTGCTTTCAGCTATACCAGAGTTACGTGCTGTGATGGGAGGAGAAATAGTTGATAAAATACTCAACGATGAAGAAGGTGCTAAACAGTTAGGTTTTAAACGTTTCTTCACATGCCCTGAAGATGTTATGGCAACTCAATTGACAGCTTTAGTTGAAAGGTTGACTGTTTCAGGTAGAAACTCAGATTAATTAGTTTAACAATCTAAGCTAATTGTTAAAAATGTAAATAATCAATCAAGCATCACCTTTATGCTTAGGTGTCAGCTATTCTACTGCATGTTTATCAAATTCATTTATTTTTGTGAATTTCAAGTCAACATCTTTTTATACGTAACAGCTAAGATTTTACAGTGTAGTCCAATTTCGTTTAGCTTAGATCCTGCAAAATTATGTCAGTTTTAATTTGATATTATAATATGATGTTTTGTCTGTTAAGTTGTGTAACGTCATATGCAGTGATTTATTGAAGACTGTCTATGGCGAGCTCAGATCTAATAAGATCGAAATCTCGATCCACGTCTAGTAGTTTGGATAGATTGCAGACCCAAGAGTATACGATTTTTATTGAATGATATATAGTTAATAAGTCATTCAAGACATATGTAATTTCTTCATTTGATCGCTTAGCTGCCAAAATATATCTATAGATTTTACCCAATAGCGTCAATTGATATCAAAATCAGTGTGTACTCCTACTGATCGAAGGAATCCTTCCTGGGTCATGTGGGAGGTATATGTGGCGGCTAATATGCTTATCGTAATAATCACGATCAGATACAAATCGTTCGAAAAAGGACGGTTGAAATTCTGGGCATCACCTCGTTGCGAATTTGAAGACGTATTTACGTTAAACCAAAATTGGTTGTATGTTAAAAATCCTTCAGGCATGCTTCGGATTTTCACTTGACTGTTTGCATTTTATTAGGTAGTATCGTTTCTAAACGATTTGTTTAATAAGGAAGTAGTTGATAGAATTTTCGTTTTCTATTTATTGCTGTTGCTAATATTAGTTTTATAAAGCAGTTGAAGTGCCCTTTGTACTTATTGTGGTGAGATACGGTTGAATATATTTAAATTTATGTGAATAATTATTTCAGACGATGATTTCCGAAAGAAAATGTTGGGGCCATTAATTGAAAGACTGTATTTCCAGTTTCCTGGGGATTGCGGTTGTTTTGCGGTTTACTTTTTAAACTTCATTCAATTGGAACCATTACAGGCTATTTATTTAGGTGCTGGGGAACCCCATGCCTACCTTTTTGGAGGTATTCTTAACATACCATCCACATACACTTTCTTATATATTTATTTGAGTATATTCTTTAGATTGTGTCGAGTGCATGGCTTGTTCTGACAATGTAGTTAGAGCTGGCTTAACTCCAAAGTATAAAGATGTTGAAACGCTCTGTGAAATAACTAATTTTAAAGGCAGTCTTCCTGAAGAAAAGATTTTTAAGCCTTTAAAGGACGGGGAATTTTCTGTAATCTTCAAACCACCTGTTAAGGACTTTACTGTTATTCAGTATGAGGTAGTAAAATTTTCAGTATCAATTCAATGCTATATTTTGCAGTAATCTAATCATTTTAGATTCCTGTGTCAGTAGGAAAATATAAACTGCCTGCAAGAAATTCAGCGTCTATAATTTTAATTGTAAATGGAACAGGTGCATCTCAGCAGAAACTGATTCCAGGCACTTCAGTGTTTATACCTGCTTATCAGGAATATGAAATTGAAGTTCTAGATGATTTGTTGATCTTTCAAGCTGCTGCTAACGTATAATTTCCTTTACTTATACTTGCACATATCACGTACTATATCCGCTTTTTTGATTTGCATTTTGTTTTTGAAATTTTAATTTTTTATATATTTACTCTTGTATTTATTATTTACATTTTTACAGCGAGTAGAATTGTTCAGTATTAAAATTCATTGTCCTCAAAATTTCGACTAAAAAGTTGTGATACTGTCTTTTAACAATGAAATGATTATTATAAATCATTCATCAGACATTACTCTTATGTACTTCGTAGTTAGTTTTTCCTTTTAATGCAGGTCTTCACAGTATTAAACTAACACTAAAAGATGCTAGATTTTTGTATGTCATATTTACTTAATATATAAGGAAACTTAAATAGACTGAGAACATAAGAGGGTTATATTGGGATTAGACAGGGAAAATGGGAGTGTTAGGAACATGTTTTCTTTGCCTTCACGAAAATGTTAACTGTTTTATCTATCTGTTGAAAATAAATTGTAGTCAAAGTTACACTGGGTACTTTGTTTTTTTAACATATTTCTATTGGCTCCATGTTGATAAAAACATTCGAGTGTGTCCAGTTTGGTCATCGTTTAGTAATTATTCTAAATAAAAGTGTTTTTGAATTTGCAATAAATGTACTCATGGACTTTTACTGAGTATATATTAGCTTATATCACTATTAACACCTAGAACATCTATTAAACGTTCAGCCGAATATATTATGTTTAATATGTGCTAAAACTTAGGTACTAAAAATGATAGTTAATTACTAATTCATTCTCAAGAAATGATATTTTGGCCATCTTGATTGATCCTTCGGTCGGTTATCAGTCTGGAAGCCAGGAAAATTTTTCTTAACAGTTTACACCAGTAAGGGCTTAAGCTACATATTAATTTGTTCATCATACCTTTCTAGCTCATTTGTTAATTATTCAACCTACTTATTTATTTTAAAATAAGCACATCACATAACCCGCATTTAACTATGCCACGTCATTGCCTTACAACCGCCTAAACATTTGCTTGGGAAACAACGTTGTTTTCTTTTGTGCCTAGCCGTAACAGAGTATGCCGAATTTTATGAACTACAAATTAAGTGAGCCACATATAACCACCCTAATATTATAGCAAACAAAAAAAAAACTTTTATTTTACAAATACGATTAAATCCCCTTCAACACATTTGATGTTTCAACTCTTACTGACTCTTACTGGCAAAAGTTTTAGTCTAGAACAGTGGACAGCGGAGTTATATGATTTAGAAGCTACCTATGCTACCATCTAGCGGTTAGAAGATGATATAAATCACGTAACGCTGCGAGAGTACAAAGAAAACAGTACATGTCCATTATACCTACATATATATACTTTGTTCAAATTGATTTTTAATTTTGTTTTATTAAAAATTAAAATATATTTATTGCCTTCAAACGTAAAGTTAAAATTTTATTTAAAATTTTGGTGGAGGCGCCGGGACAATTGCAAGCGAAGACTGTAATTGAGCTATAATTTTAGTCGTATTGAAGTAGATTAATTAATTTTTATTATGAAATTATACTTTTTCCATATAGATGCAGTTTATGGTGGTAATTTATATTTTTCTAAATTAAATTACAATTTGTTACAAGACAACATATAGATGACCCAACATACAGCAAATATTACAAGTATATATTGACTTATTGACGATAACAGTAAAGAAAGCCAGAAAATGTTTTTCTTATGAAAATAACACATGAAACTCAATTTTTTTTATGTCTTTGAATAAACTACAAAATATTACGTAGAAATAATTAATTAATTAGAAGTACTCTTAAGACATCTTGTAAAATTTGGTTAAAAACATACACTTTATTTGGAGATGCTATTTGGTATTTAGTTATTAATTACGAGTATTAAATAGATTTGTATTGTGAATTATTGTTTAAATGCTGATAATAAAACTTTAATGAAGATATACAAAAAGGTCATTAGTGATTATCAAAAATTTTTATTAAAAGTTTTGGTGGAGACGCCGGGACAATTTAAAATAACCGCTTTGATTAAACAATAATTTCGATTTCATTGAAGTAGATTAATGTATTTTTATTCTTTTTTTGTTGATGCAGTTAGGGATGCTAATTTATATTTTTCTTTTAATGATAATTTGAATGGGTTGCAGAACGGTGTGCTTCATATTTGCATATTAATTTGATGAATGTTGAATTTTCAATTGCGCCTGAATTTATTTTCGGGAATAATTGTGAATAATCATTATTTAACACATTTTTATTAACTTTTATTCAAATAAACTACAATTAATGATCTTACAAAATAGACCAATGTATATTGCAACTGTATTTCTGTTTATAAAAAGTTTAGATTATCTCTAGTGAAAAATCTTTTTTGCCATAAATAAATAATTTGCACTTTATTTCAAACTGACACATACGCCACTTAGGACACCCTGACGTGCTTATATCATATAAATTTAAATTGACCTGAATCACTACATAGGGAGAAGTTATGCGGATTGAAATATGAAGATTCATTTTAAAGGATTCCAAATTATGATTCGCCACCTTTGATTTCGCAAAAACATATTTTTGTCAAAACACGTGCGACTTTATGACACCCTGTCGCACGTATATCATCCAAATTAAAATTTCATTGAACCACTGTAGAGAGCGAAATTTAGCGCGTAAAAATCGGAAATTGACAAAAGGATCCTAAATTATGAATCCATTTACTTCGATTTCACTTTACGACACTGTCGTTACTAAGTAAATATATTGATTTAAGATTTTTGAAACAATTTGCTATTAACTCACTGAAATTCAAATATTTTCTAATGATAAGGAAGGAAATTATCCTCTTTCCTTATAAGAAGAGAAATGAGTAAAACACCTACCCTTTACCCTTTACCCTTTGTATATCTATTATCTATGTGAGTAAAATTTCATGGACTTCCCACAGAATCATCACAGAATCAGGAAGGCGAGGATGACGAAGTATTAAAGTTATTTTTGTATAGTTAATTGTTATAAAGAAGTTTAAAATTAAATTTAAAAAGAACATTCTTATTTAATAGTCAGAGACATATTAGAGGCAGAAACAGGAGTCTGTAGAGAGCGAAATTTCGCGCGTAAAAATCGGAAATTGACAAAAGAATCCTAAATTATGAATCCATTTACTTCGATTTCACTTTACGACACTCGTCGTTACTCAGTAAATACATTGATTTAAGATTTTTGAAAAAATTTGCTATTAACTCACTGAAATTCAAATATTTTCTAATGATAAGGAAAGAAATTATCCTCTTTCCTTGTAAGAAGAGAAATGAGTAAAATTTATCATGGACTTCCCACAGAGTCAGGAAGGCGAGAATGACGAAGTATTAAAGTTATTTTTGTATACTTAACTGTTATAAAGAAGTTTAAAATTAAATTTAAAAAGAACATTCTTATTTAATAGTCAGAGACATATTAGAGGCAGAAACAGGAGTTTGGAGGGGTAGAGGTAGACCTAGATTAGATTACTGTTCGCAAATAGTTAAGGATGTGGGCTGTTCTAGTTTTAGGGAAATGCGAAGTTTAGCTCAGGATAGGAAAGAGTGGAGGTACGTGTCCAACCAGTCTTAGGACTGATGACCTTATGATGATGATGATGATAATTTAAATACAATTTGTAATATGTATAGGCAACCCAACAGTACCTAAATACTGCAACGCTAATGTATATAACTAGAAAATGTTATAAAACGTTTCTTTCTCATGAAAAATATTTTTTTTACGTGAAACTATACTAGACTCGAACAAACCACAAAATATTACATAGATTAAGTGGATGGTAATTCAATTGAAGACGTATATTCTTGTAAAATGTAGTTGAAAATCCTTACTCAATTTCATTTGGAGCTGTTAAAATGGTATTTAGTTAGTTATTGGAAGTGTTTCGTTAATTTTTACTGTGAACTATTGTTTAAATACCGAAATAAGACGTTCATAAAAATATATAAGATAATAAATAATCATAAAAATATTGTAAATTTTGGCGGAGGCGCCGGGACAACTTTAAAACAAGCTATAATTGAGTTGTAATTCCGTTTTGTTTGAGGTAGAGTGATAAATTTTATTGCTTCAATTCGTGTTTATTATCGTTATTAAGAACTGTCAAAAAATTACTTACAATTTTGGCGGAGGCGCCGGGACAACTTTAAAACAAGCTATAATTGAGTTGTAATTCCGTTTTGTTTGAGGTAGAGTGATAAATTTTAATTTTTAAATTATAATTCATCCGTATCAATACAGTTAGGGATCTAATTAGTATATTTTTTTCAATTAAACTTCAATTTATACATATACTTACTTATATCGACAACCCTACATACAGCAAATAGTACAATAGTCAATGAAGGAGAACAATTATCTAATAATACATACATAAAATGACAATTACACCGACCTTAGTTCTAGCTATTAAAACATGAAATTTTTGTAATTACAAAGCACTTACGAGTTGTTTTTCTTATGCAGTAACATTGTTGAAATTATAATTGCAGCCAATGATCTCGTGTAGTAATAAATTTTTAAACAAGAAAAGTGGCCTTCTATGTTGGATGGTCTCGCATGATTTCGTGCATGAAATTAATTTAAAAGCATTTGTTAATTATTACAAATTACAACAAATTCCTTTTTTATTATTAAGTAGGCAATTATTTTAAAAGTTTCAATTTTATTTTTATTACAACAGGTCCAAACGTTATAAAAACAAATGTTATCAGCATAAGGTCTTTGGACCGAAGACTGGTTAGACAGGCACCTCCACTTCTTTCTACATTGTTCTAATTTTTTTGCAAACTAGACCGTATACCTACACCTATAACTATTTTCCAGCAGATTAATGCTTAATGTTTCTTTAATGGATCTGATTTTACCCTCTGAAATGCAAGTGTACATGCACCCTTTGACCCAGTGTTATAAATAAAATTTGCGTAGGTATAATGGCGTCTTGTAGTTTTTTTAATCATTCGTGTATCACTAATTAATTTGACGAAAGGAATGAGTAGAAATGAGTTAGGTACTGAAGAAGTAATGAAATGTTTAACAGATTGTCAAAATCATTTCTTTAATTCATACCTATTCAACTCCCTATTAAAAGCCTTAAATATACTGCAATATTCAATGTGAATATAAGAAGCAGTCCACTTCCAACGCTTGAATGCCAAAAAAGGAAGTATTTACGTATTCTTTTAGCCATTGAAACAATAACAAACCGTCGCAGAAGATGGCTGGATTATCCTCGATAATTTATGCTTGATGTTATTTGTAAACAAGAAAATCTTGATCTATCTCCACATTTTTATATTTTGATTTGTTTTTTAGCTGTAATAACCCCATATCGTATTAGAATATGTCTATTTTTAATTTCAATTTAACACCACTTCACCAAACAAACAGGTAAATATCATGCTTTCAAATTAAATCTAATACTTTTCAAGGTAAATCTGGATATCATAATCAAAAACGTTGATCGATACCAAAACGAACATTTCTGCTTCTCTTGATTGAAAGTTTCAGGGATCCAAATTCCAATGATTCAAACGCATTTCAAATGCAGTAAGACGAAGGTAAAATTGTAGCGCTCCCATCTGCGTTATTGGAATGGGGGAAGTGTTGTCGGTTAATACTCTCACCACATTAAAGATTTCTGCTTAAAGCACTGTCCTCCCCATTATCCTTCGTTTTGAGGCGATTTTTGATGTTCGTGTACTGACAAATGTGCTGCCAAATATTATGTATCAAAGCATCGCTTAGATACTGGTGGTTTTATACATCAATTACATATGAATTATAAAACTGAAGTACACTAAATAATGAAGAGCTAATTTTTAATTTACAAACTATATAAAGACGTCAGAAACTAAAAGTTAAGTAAATAATATGCGGTTTGTTAAACTATTGTACTTATATGATGAAAGGAATGAGTAGAAATAAGTCACTGAGGAAATCTCTATAAAAGCAGTTAAATATTCAACAGAATTTCAAAATCATTTCTGTAATTCACGCCTATTAAAATCTACCAAAATACTGACATAAACAGTTCACATTTCTTACGTATTTGACTTTAAATTATATTTAGTAAAAAGAATAACTTAAAAAAAAAAACATTGCAAAACATTTATTGTAGGTAATGTGGAGGTTGCTCAGTTTTATTACGTTTCCTTGTTGGACATTTTGAATTATTACGTAAGTCAGGAGAAGTTCGTGAGTTAGAGTAGCTGGGTGACATATCATCATCCTGTATCATCGTGACCTCCTACAAACTCCTGTTCACACCGTTTTATAACAGTTCCTTTCTGCCACGTTAGCTTCCAAAAGTTGCTCCTCACTTTAGACGCCACCAGTGGATTTCGACTTCAGTCTTGAATCGTCCCTCCTCATTTGCCGTTCTTAATTCCGTTCAGTCCATTCTTTGCCCGTTTACGTCTGTGACTTATTAACTGTAGGTACTCAAATCTATAGGTTACTGTACCGTATGTAATAAACGCTTGCCGGTAATTTAACTGAAACGTTTTTGCAGCATTGTATGTGAAATGTTGCATAAGTGACTACATCTTCGTTTGCTACTGGTCTTTTGGATAAGTACAAATCGTCGTAGACAACATCATGCACTACTACCGCGTGGGAAGATTGTTTGTAATTGTTTTGCAACTAATCAACACCATCAAGGTTTGCAAATTTTCCTTTCTTTTGTTGTATAAGAAATGTTCACAGTTTGTTATTCAATCAGGCATAGGTAAACAATAATATTGATTGATAAGATCTATCGATGAGAAAAATAATAGAAAACAGTTTTAGGACCAACTCATTGTCGGAATTATTTACTCTTTTGGGATTCCTTTTACGAGTTCTACGCAATATGACAATGTCCGAAGTTGAATCCAGAATTTTGTTAGAATTGATAGTTTTTGCATCTCCTTTTCTATCTATTAAAGTCTTTTTTCAAACTCAATGTTTTATACTCTGTCTGTAATGGAGCAGCTACTTTCCATGTTAATATCTGGCAAACCGAGATGAAAAAGGAAACGATTTCAATTAATCAGAAATCAAACTGTAGGTGGAAAATAAAATCTAAGTATTATCCAGGATAACGGAAAAATAAAATAAGCTTTACTATTTCATACTATTAGTAACAGATTTTGATAGAAATATTTGTTAGGAAGTCTGTTTAATTTTTTCCCTTGGAGCGTTTGCATAACAAATTTTTAATCGGTGATCTGTTCTTTATGAAGATTATTTTCCTGGAAAGAAAAACGTAGGTACCTACTTAAACGCCACCACATATATGACTACGGAATGAGCATATCGAAAAAGGAACAAAAACGAAAAGCATTTTCAACTGACATAGAATTATGTCTTTTATCATTTTTTCATTCACTTTTATCTGCTCCTGTTTTCATTTCCTATTACCTCGTCTCGTCATGAATGTGACGAAAACAAAGGCGTGGATGTTTCACAAGCTTAATTACCATGTGTCCAGACAAAGCATACGCTTTTTTCAGATTTTTATTTACGAAGTACATTCGTATTTTTAATAATTGTTAATTTTAATGAATGTATGAGTATCAAAATTTTACATATACAAATTCCAAAATTAAGAAGTTTTGTGCTTTGCTTAGCTTTTCTTCTGTTTTGTTTAATTTTCCAGGGGGAAAAGAGGAAAGTAACTTTCAGATAGAATCATATGAAATTTCCCCATTAATGTTGCCGTATGTAAGGGTTGAAAGATAAAGGAATTCATTTTAAGAGAAATACTTCAGCTTTGAAAGTGTGACAAATTTTCATTAGGAAAATTATTATGCCTTGTGATTAGTAACTATAGCTATACAAATTTTCCTGTTTCTGATATATCGGAAGACTTCCGTTTCCAAATTCAGTAGTTAAAATACACTTCATGAATTTTCAATGCCGTGTAAGAAATCGTGACATTTAACTGTTCTGTGTGCTTCACAGTATACTTACTAAAGAGATAATATCTTTTTCTACCTATTTTTTTATAAATAATGTACCACTCAAGCAAAACTAATGGCTTGAATAATTGCTGAGGTCAGCTCATAATTTTCAATAATTATAATGAGGATACCCGACTATAATTCATTCATAACAAATTGCTTAATGGAAAGCTTTACGTAGGTACTGTCCGAATATTGAAATTGAAATGGTTTTATTTGTATTCAAATTGCACAGTTGTTGTAACAATGTTGGCTTCTCATTGAGGGAAATTGAAACTTGAGAAATTGCGTAATTTAAAAAGGGTCTACCTAGCTCTACTTAAGACTATCCCTAACTCCTTTAGCAGATACTAATGCTTCTATATCATCCGAAAATCTAAGCGTGTTAATTTTTTGCCCCTATAAATTTATGCCTAAATCTTTCTTTAATAATATTATTCGCATCTTCGGTATGTTACAGTAAAAAATAACGACGACAAAATGTGCATCTTTGTCAAGTTCCCTTCCTAATATTTATGAGTAATTTTAGAGATTTGCTATGTTTTCGACATCTTTCCTTTATACTTATTGAACTTATGGCCAGTGTAAGATTAGGAATATGTTCCATGATCGATCATGATCGATTCCCTTTGTATATTGTATAATCCTATTTCGTTCTATCAAGATTATTGTATATCATATAATTTGCAAATGAGATGCATTTTCATAAGTTTCATTTGGCCCAATAAATGTTACCTTATAATTTTGTTGCCGAAGTAAGTAAATTTTAATAATCGCTAAATAATGTTGTTATACTCGTACATACACATGAAGCAATCGCTGCAAAAGAACTTTCCTTCATTCTGTCCGACCTTTTCAAAGTCGTGACGATGGAACGATGAAAATGTTAAAAGACAGTTATGAAACTAAGTTACAGATTTGTATCTAAAATATTCCGATATAATAAATATTTCGACACTGCCCACTCAATAAGTACTTACATGTATTGCATTGTTATTTTTACGTATATACTTATTTGTTGGGTAAGCATCACATATGGCATATCTCGACTCGACGAAAAACTAATTATTCTGAATAAATATCGCAATAATTATTTATTACTTTTGATGTGCATGAAATGAAAATAAAATAAAAAGGGAAAAGGTGTTAAAAGGTTTCAGATGTGATGTTATAAGTTGTTGATGAAAATATCGTGGATAGAAGAGATGGTGTTGGAAGAAGTATGAGAATTAAGTGCATGCGTTATGAAGAAGTCAATAAGGAAAAGGACAGATCAGATGGTAGGACATTTTCCAAAGCTGAAAAAGTAGTAAATATAGAGATCTATATTAGATTGCTGTTCGCAAATACTTAAGGACGTGGGATGTCTCACTTTTAGGCAAATGCGTAGATTGGCTCACAATTAAGAAGGATCTAAAAAGAAGCATCTGTGTATAGAAAAACGATTTCTGTAAAGACGTATTCGTAGCCAACCATTTACGGTCTCCTTTTCAGGATGAAACTATAAAGAATAAAAATTATTGATGTGTTGGTTGTTGAATCAAAATAATTGAATTCACCGTTATTTTAATAATAACTTATCGTCTTCCATAAGTGTACAATTCATTAATGGAATGACGCAGGAGTTACGCAAGTTATAAGATTATGAGAGCACGATTCTTTTTTTTTTTCGTTATGCTTCCATCAGACAATGAAACGAGATCATGGTGATAGTGGACTCGAAGAACTGAATTGGTCTATTATTTGATCTAGGACGAACCGCGATGTTTAACCCACACCAGATCGTCGACCTTCACTTTCACCATTAGCGTGTCTTCGGAAATAATTTTATTCTGCAACTTCTGTTACCGTTAGGTCAAACCAATATAAAGTGTTTTCCTCAACGGGAACCAACCTTTTTTTTTACCTTTTCGCAGTGAACGTTTACCTAATTATAATTTATTCAAATGAGAAGCGCTAAATGGTGGCGGAAATAACGACACATTGATTTACTTCTTCTCCGTTCTATTCTCTTATTTATTAAATTCACACCGTCTAAGAGAATAGTACATAAAATTTTAAATGAAAAGGAAACAAAATAATTCGAATAATAAAACGTAGCATCGTACTACAGATGGCGTTTATCGCGCCATTTGTGGTACTTTCTGAAAAGGAAACACTTTGAAAGAAGATGAAAAATATTAAATATAGACACTTGCAGTTGACAGTTACGCGCAACCTGCCAAAATTTTACTCTCAACACGCTTAAAAAGGTATAACTTCTAGAACGTTTTTTTTTTCAAGTTATGGGCCTTTTGTCTCTTACTAAATAGCAGATTAATTTTAAATTTACATTTAAAGGTTGTAGTTTGGAGTAAATAAAGGGGTCGCGACTTGAAGAAAAGAAATTCTTTAGAGCCGAATTAAAATCGTTTCTTTTATCAAAGGATGAAAGAGGAGGGGCTGAAAATGGGTTTTCGATAAAATGTAATACATAAATTTTCAATAGGTGTTCCGTTCGTTTATTTTAGAATATATAAGTTTTCAAAGTGCAACAAGTTTCGTTACATCGTTTAACTCCTTGAATCTCCAGAATAAACGCATTACTATTTCCAATCAGATTATATCTACTAATTGATTGATTTCAAAGAATAACGCACTTAAAAATGATCTGTATCAGTTGTAAAACGAACCTTCACATCTGCAGTTGATGTGCCCTTGTTTCTAACCTTCTCACTTTGTCATGGTCGATATTATTACTCAACAAAAAAGTAGGCACTTATTGTGTATATTTGCGGGTGTAGTGTACGTTTGTCTTGATAAATCAGTTAAGATTACGCTATTATTCTAATATGCATATCATTTTAATTAATATTCGTGTTTACTGTTACGATTTAACATGCTACATCATTGAAAATATAATTTGATGACTAGTGAAAGAAACTGATAAGATGTCACAATTGTATATCCCATCGTCATTTTTGATATTACATATTCTGGGTGCGTACAGTCAGTAACCGATTTCTGAAATTACAGGTACATACGAAAACGACGAGAATTATGAGACTATAGTCGCATATTTGTTAATGACTTCAGTCTTTGTCATTTTTTCTTTGTCCTTAAAGGACGTTCAGTAAGCGCATATGCATCGATCGAACTATTTCGACCTTTGTGCAAATTCCTTCGAAATGCCGAGAGGATTGGCTATTGCTGTATCACCGGATCCGTATTGGGAACACAGCAGTACAATAATTGTTAACGTCACGCATAAATATTTACAAGTTTAGGTGCCATTTGTTTGTAGGATGTTACTATCAAAAATTGAACGGCACGGCTTAGAGGTTTAGACTATTGCTTGGCATTTGGGAGGACTCCGGTTTGATTCCGGGTCCGTCTGCCTTGGTTTAAGTTTTTCTGTGGTTTCCTTGGATCACTTAGGCAAATGCTGGGACAGTAACATTCCACTGATAAAATCATTCATTCTCTTCTGTCTTCATTTTCCGTTTCATGTTTCTCATTCGAACCCATCGCCCACTTATTCCGACGATTCCTGTAAGGAGACTGAAGAGGGCCTTCTGCTTTACCTACCGGCGTAGTCTGGAGGTAGTGCTCGCCCACTAGCAGTAGTGGCTCGTGGGGATGAAATACTCAAAGTTTTTTTATGATCAAAAGTAGTTGAACATCTCATACAATTCTGTCTTAGTCATTAGCATTTGTGAGGAGGAGGTAGCCAATGTGAGAGTCCAAATGCAAGGAGGGAAACTCATGAAGGTAGAAAATTATGACATAACTCATTGTACAGTTCCTCCATTCTAACTTCCATTTGCTTTTTGACAATGCTTGCAAGTGAGAGATGAAATGAATGAATTGATCAGCCTACATATTACATAAACAAAATAGTTACCATTATTTGCAGTAGTAGCACATACGTCAAAACAATCGACCAACCTTAATTATCAATCATTGTTCTTTTCTCATAAGAAAGGACGGTGTATAGTGTACATGACAGACACTTCTGTGGACGATCAATAATACGACTTGTTCTCCGATTTTTCGCAGATTATGCTGTCATAATGATGTTGTTGAAAGTACCTACATAATAATCGACAGCAGAAAGACTGTAGATTCATTGTACATACGTACAACGTGACATTTAAGTAAAAGTACTCTTGAGCATCAGCGGCCTACTTTTATAATAAGTTTTAAATAAAAGATCCTTATAAATAAATATATCGCATCTACCTAATAATAAGGCCTGTTTGATCTCTTTTAAATAGTTTGCCTTTGAAGTAGAGTAAAGTGCAAGGTTACTTTAGAAGATGAGGAAAATTGGACAATCAACGTTTTTGTTTTTGAAGTCATCTTGTCGATAGTGTATAATAACTTTTAAGGAGACGTTACTCGTTTTTCTCTAATCTATTCAAAAGTTATTATCCAAACTTTACAGGAAAACTGTAGGGAGGATCATAGTTTATAGATTGTTCACATAGGTACATGTGTTTAGTGCAATACATATCCTCAAACGCTCATTATTATTTTCAATTATTTCAATGTGTTCAGGCTTCTAAATATGCGCGATGTTTAATCTTGTTTTAATTAATGAAGTAATTATGGAAATAAAATGCAGTTGGGTCTTCCTTTTCCAGACTGGTTCAGCTGCTTTGTCCTGATCCATATTAGGTCAGTACGACCATCGAAACTCAGGATGACATCACATCTCCGGAGTAATGAGATTGTTGCTTTGTTTCTTTTGTTGCTCTTTTTTAGTTATATTTACCAAATGAATCGATAAATTGCTTGTGTATGAATACGGTAACAAAATGAAAACATCTTGGTACTCGTCGTTTCTTATAAATTAAGGAATATGCATTTGATAACAATTCTCAAACATTTCAGAAAATACTACAAACGGCACAGTGAACGCCATCTGTAGCACGATACTACATTTTAGGATTACGTATTTTTCAACAAGGTCTACTTGTGTGGATATCTACTTGCTGAAAACGAATCCTGGGGTAGCCAACCTCAACGTGATAGGCACGTTAGCTTAATGGCTTAAATGCTACAGATGGCGTTCACTGTGCCGTTTGTAGTATTTTCTGAAACGCACTGTTAAGACAACAGGTAAAAGTTGGTCTGTGTTCTGTCGGAGCTGCCTGCGACGCGCTGATGAGATCCAAAAAGATCGAAATCGCGATCCGCGTCTGGCAGTTTCGATAGAATACAGACCACTTCGAATTATTTTATTCTCAAACATATTTCGATGAGCAACTATCAAGGCAAAATGTTTTTATCACAAATACCTAAACTTTGACCAACAGTCACAAAAGGTACAATAAATTAATGCATTCATTAAAAACAACAAGTATGCTGTTAATGTATAACCTTTATTCTACAAGTAGCATGTTTCCTATGTTCGACTGTCACTCACCTATTGCTCATCTTGAAATTGTGCTATATTGCATTCAGACTGTTTTAGTCCACTTGGTATGTGTTATGGTAATCCATTATGAGACGTCAACAGAGTTTATCTAAAGAATAGACAATAAAAAAGTAAAAAGCCTTTTTTAAAGGTTATACGCTTCTAATTAACAACATTTATAGGATTATGATTAACATCAACAGTATTTTATTTGACCTTTTATAATGCTACTTTTTATATGAGAAGTTAGAGCAGTTAATATACATGTATTCAATGCAAATTTAAAAAATAATTGTTTACTCTATCTTCGACTTATTCCAAAGCAACTGGTATGCCATACTTTGTTGTCAGTGTAATTTTACAAAATTTTCGGTATTTTTATGTGGAAATAACCTTTTTTCCTTTTCTGTCTATTAACTAGATACTAACTGTGTATAATGAAAAGAAGCTGTTGCTTTATTAAAGCAATTGGTATTTCTCAAAATTCTTTCCTATCCATATGTGGAAAGTGAAACAAAAAAACTTGTTCTCAAATGCAAAAACCATGACGATTCTCAATAAAATTATTATTCAGTCGCCTACATAAGCAGATAACGAGATAATATAATCAAATGAAATAGGAAATAAAAGACGGTTTTAGCGAATTGTTTATGTGCAAGTATAAATACGCATAAATAGTCATAAAGTGTATTTCAGAGTCAAGTTTAACGATATAAAGCAAAATAACAAATTGCTTAACTTTTACAAATAGAAAATGCCATGTAACAACGCAGTAGAGAATTGTATGTATATATGTATTATAAGGCGCCAACCACCATTAGTTGCGATTTATTAAAAGTAGATATATCATTAAATAAACGATAGAAGTTATCCTACCTTTTAAATCTATGATAAGAAATAACTTATTGTTAGTTAGCAAGTATAATTTTATAGGCAGTGTAGATGATATTATATAGCTGAGATAGCTAATTTCCTGCGTTTCTTGTACTGTTCTAAAATCGCCATAAATATTTCCTAAAGGGTCTGTTTAAAATTAATATCAAAATTAACAAAATCATTATTTCACCAAATAGAAAATTAGCTCAAACCCCAACGCCGAAGCAGGGCACTGAATATCTGAAGTATACTTTTTGGCAACAAAGTTACATTCATGAAGGATTGAAGAGAAAGGAGTTACCCTCTTCGCTCCCTGAAGAAAGTACGATTACGATTAGTTACCGAAAAGTACTTCGGGTATTACTGCTCTGTGTTGGTGTTGAGGTTTGGGCTATTAGTGTGTTCTACAAATCTGCCAAAACTTCAGTCCTCTTGATTAACTTTGACCTTATCTTTTCAAAATACTCCCAATTTATCACAATGCACTTGTCCTATTTCCGTTTACATTATTCCAAACATCCATGGAAGTCCTCAGAAGTCAGGTTCTTCAGCTATACCTCGCCATTTGATTTTAGCCCCCCAGTCTGTTCTTGTATGAACATATTGCATTTAGGAAACAAAAAGAAATCGCAGGGAGTTAAGTATGGTCAATAGGGATCCAGATCTAACATGGCGATCTAATTACGGGCCCGAAACATGCCAACAATTACTGCATCCATCTATTATTACCATACAAATTTGATCTCACAACGTTCCTCAGATGCTCGAGAACCTTTACTCTCAGAAGTTAGTATTTATGTGTGTCCTTAAAGAGGAAATTTAATAAATATTCAACATTGATAATTTAATAATATTTAGTATTAATTATATTAAATAATGATATTTTAATTTATATCAATAAATAATACATAGGGATAACTAACCTCAATTATATTGGAGCACTTAAAAAAGTATTTTAGCACAATTTTTTCACTAATATTCACAAATAGTAAATAATATTAATCCAAATATTCAATTTAAATCACTACTGAATATATTTTATTGCCACATATATAATTCGCACTTGTATGAAAATAAAACACGTGTTGTGACTGTAAAAACTAAAACCATGTGGATAAATATTATAAATAAATATGAAAACAGTGATCAGAGGCGACAAGCGTACCAACATGCGCGACTAAGAGAGGTTTTATTTCTATTTCGTTGGTAGCTTTTTTCCGAGACTTAATGAATTCGGTTGAGTGGGCAACTTCATCCTGTTAATTTTGTGTTACAGTGATGCGCGCGCATCTTGAAATTTCACTCTCATCAGTTTTCCATAACGCGCCTAAAGAAGTATAACTTCAAAAATTGATGAAGAACAACGCTATCAATTGCATGTTTCATCAACACAGGAGGTCGAGGGTTGTCCTGCCCTTGCCTCATTTTTGTAACCCCCACAGTCTCTGACTTGATAGCTGTCCTAGACAGTGAAACAAACTTTGCCGTTCTTTAATATCAGTAAAGATTTTGATATCACTATATAGTATAAAACAAAGTCGCTTCCCGCTGTCTGTCCCTATGTATGCTTAGATCTTTAAATCTACGTAACGGATTTTGATGCGTTTTTTTTAGTGGATAGAGTGATTCAAGAGGAAGGTTTATATCTATAATACATGCATAATATAGTAGAGAAACACTGATAATTTTAGAGGTTTCCAATGTGATGTCGTAAAACACATTTTTTTGCGCTTACATTGCAAACACTGGCTGAACCCTACGAGATAGATCAAAATAATGTACTAAAGTATTATACATCTTAAAAAGATCTACAAAAAAGTCTCTGATGGTATATGTCTATCTCTTAGGGATAACCCACAATAACCATTTTTTGTCCTTTACATTTTATGAGAAATAATGACTTATTTACTAAACGATTTTAAGCAACACGGCATTAATTCTTCTTAAGTACCTTAAATACATTGTGCATTAATGTAGATCAATATGGCCCTTTACAGCATGCAATTTAAATGAATATTTTCGAAGTTATTACAGATTTAAAATGCAAACATAGCGGTTGCGGCGGTACCGACCGGAAGGCCGGTTTGTATTGTCTAATGACAAAAAAACTGTGAATGTTGTATATAAACACATTCTGTAGTGAATTTAATGTGTTCAGAGGTTGTCTATTTAAGCTTTCCCCTGTCGATAATAATCTAAACAAAACAAAAATATATTTAGTATCAGCATTACACCCGTGCGAAGCTGGGGCGGGTCGCTAGTATAAAAATATTTGTTAAGGGTTCATTTTACTTTTTTATTCTTATGCTCTTTGGCAATTTAGTTTCCTCGTTGTTCCGGTCCAACAGCATACGTATAAGACGTGAGTTACTAATAGTAGCAATCATGTTTTGTAATAAACCTTAATTACACTGGCTATTTGTAAATGATTTTTGATTGCTGAAATGTAAATATAAATGTGCATAGTGATTCAAAACTTTCAACTTTTACCGTTCCGTAAAAGTATTTAAACATGTATGACGTGATCAGTAACGAATGCACATTTATAATTAACGACGACACTATGAAATCTTACATTATTATTTATCACTGTCGTCGCCTACTTTAACATCTCCGTTGTGTGGGTGCGTATTTGCGAAGAATGTGGTAATTTAAGCTACTGCGGCACAAAAAAAAATGCAGTAAACGTAATAACGGACATGCTATTACCCAACAAACAAACCTATACACTTTCGCAGCTTTTCCATTATTTATCCGTTGCATAGAACGGAAATATTTTACGACTTCATAAAAGTGGTTTCAATTCTAATAAACATTTAACAAAAACGCACCAATAAAACTTCAGATAAATCATGTTTTGTTTTTCTTTCTTTTAATTATGGAAACGTAATAAAATTTGAAACGTCTCGCATCACACCTTTATATAATTAATAGCAGGAAGTTTATTGTTAATAAGAACATCTGCTTTCGCACATTCTAATCACTTTAATGGCTTCATTTGTTATTAAAATCTCCATACTCTTAAATATATAAAAAATTCATAATCCTTCCATGTTGCGTTCTTACTTAGAATTGACTATCATCATCATAAGGTCATCAGTCCTAAGACTGGTTGGACACGCACCTCCACTCTTTCCTATACTTATACTGAGCTAAACTTCGCATTTCCCTAAAACTAGAACAGCCCACATCGTTAACTATTTGCGAACAGTAATCTAATCTAATCTAGGTCTACCTCTACCCCTCCTAACTCCTGTTTCTGCCTCTAATATGTCTCTGACCTAGACCTTCATGCCTGAGAAGGTGTCCTACCAACCTATCTCGCCTATTTTTTATTGACTTCCATATAGTCCTCTGTTCTCCTATTCTTTCCAATACCTCTTCATTTCTAACCTTTTCTACCCACGATATCCTCATCCTCCGCCTATAACACCACATTTCGAATTGACTATAATTGACTTTTATTAATTGTGAATCAATTTTAAGGGGTTTTTGTATAATTCGAGTGTATGATGGAATTTATTCAATTTCATTACCTACATGTTAACAAGTGGCACAGATTCTGAAACATACCAAAAGTTCATGTTTTCTTGTTGCGTTTATATTTTGTATCTATCGTATTTACTTGGCTCCTTTTTGGGCAAATTTTTTATAGAGCGCATGGTGAATTTTTTTTTTCAAATTTTAAATGGTTAGCGAGTGCCCCCATTATAAAAACCATGAGGTTCTTATTTTGATCTCGTATTCATTGCCTGACTAAAAATCAATCTTCGTCAGACCTACAAGGTAATTTCAATCACTTCCCCATTGATTAGGTTCCTGATGCCTACTGCATTGACTACAAAAATTTATAGATAACCCCGACTACCATTTAATTTGTTATGTTATATCATTGGATGCTGTTCATCGTCGTCGGTGAGAATGTGTTTCTAACAAGGGCAAATACGGTAAACATCACGTAACAAACTAAATGTACTTATAATCTGAGAGGAGAAATTATTCGGCACATATATGACATAAAAGGTAACGATTGGAATGGCAATAACTCTAGGAGATGTAAAAGGATTTAATGACTTAACAAAACAAATCGTCTTGATGTGTATTCTACAAGCACACACGTCAATCTTTTGCCATCCGTTAGTTCGTAATGCACCTTTATAACGCAACGTTGAAATTAATATCTACACGTCGAGAGAACCGTCTGAAAGTAAAAGGTAATGAATTTCTAAAGACATTGTAACCAATTCAAGATTGTAAAGTAATGAATTTAGAATGTTTGTATATAAAAAAGTTTATTGAGTTATAAATAAATTCTAGGTACGTATAAAGATAGACATTGCCATTCAGTAGTCATTTAAGTATTAAAGCTGGCAGCAAAAATTATTAATGAAAACGAGTGGTTGGAGCGTGAAACTTTAGGTTTCTCCGTTGTTTAAACCATGAAGTTTCCAAAAATGTAAAAATAAGCTTTGAGAATTTTCAAAATAGATTAATTTGTCATTTTTGTTTTTAACTGTATGAAGTAGAAATGCTTAATTTATTCGGTTGCAGTTTTACTCACTCGTAAATCAGCCGATTTGAGGTAAATTATCTCCTCATTGTAAATGTACATAAATAAGTACCGAAAACATATTATATTACAAGAATATTTTATTATTTCTACAAATGCGTTGCCAAATTGGAGTCTGAATTAGCTTTATTGACACTGTTTATTGGGAACTAATGTATTCCCTAACTGATGATAAAATTATGGTAATACTAACAATAAATAATTCAACTAACGGGAGTTTTAGGTCGATTGATTGATGTAAAAATATTCTTTTGTAACGGTTCCGTCATTTTCTATATTTGCGGGTGTGAACCGGAGAAAAACTCGATGTGTTAGTCTCTCTTTTAATGATAAAGTGTAAGAAATGTCGAGGCTGTACTTGTCTAAGAAATATCAAGGATAAAGATGATATGTAGCTCCACATATATCTTTGATGTCAAATATAACACAGGGAATATTTATCTATCAGAATGAACTTATGAATATTAAAAGCAATGACGTGCCAAGCTTTTCTAATATGAATATATGTAGGTAACTTTTAGATATTGCCCGAAAAATTAACTGAATTAAAGTTAAAGCATTTGTTAGACCATTATTGAAAACATGAGTATGAAAACATGAATATGAACAACTGGACTAAATTCTTAATTTTTAGTTTAACCTATAGAACTACGTACCACCTGCAAGTCAGTAAAGAGGGTAAACATGGCAACGAAATCATGTAACCCTTCCTTGAAATCATATATCGTCTAAATAAAAAAATAATCGTAGTAAATAAAACCGAAATTTGTGTTTCATTCTCAACTGATGGGACAGTTTGCTTAGCATCGAGCTGTTCCTTTGTCCAATGTGAAGACTGGTGAGTAAGGCTCTCTTCAACCATATTCAGGAATCATGAAAGTGGATGGGTAGTGATAGATAGAAAGAGATTGAAGATTATTTTGCCAGAATTGACGCATACGATGAAAAGAAATGAAGAAAATGTGAATTAAGGCAGTCGCGAACCGAGAAACAAATCGGTGACTTGCCGAATTTTATAAAATCAATTTCAACCTTTTACCTTTTATCTCTTACATACGATAGCATGAAAATGGAAAATTAACATGGAAATTATGAATATTTAGCCATCCGGGTCTTTGTTTTCGTTATTTTCAACAGACGAAATAGAAAAAGGATGAGACCAGACAGATGCAGTTCTATGTCTCCGATTGCGGCATAGTCGTGACCGTGCCCTTTACCTTTTTCTCCAAACATCTAATTAGACTACCAAACTTAAATAGTAATCGGGGGAACGCGATACTTTTGTACGGAGGGCTCAAGGAGATCTACAGAGCCCCATAAAAATTGAAATTAAAAAAATTCGCACACTACGCAACCCATAAGAGCCGAAAAGATTCGATCCCAAACGACGTAAAAGCAGGAAACGTATTTAGATGAAAAGGGTGGAGGTGGGGGCTATCAAAGCGTTCGTGTTGGAGTCTATTAGGACTGCTGTACTACTACGTATAATTTCTTTTCCATCAGGAAATTTAAGTAGAAATAACTAATTACTAGAGATAAATTAAGTTGTACCTACAGGTCACATGGTCACATAATGATTAGTTGACCTTATTTGCGGAATGAAGAGTTATTTGTTATTCGTCAAGTGGATTTTTGTTAATTCTGTTCGTCAGATGAAGCATAATTAATCTTTTTTCGAATTAATCAAGTGGAAAATTTTAATCGCTTTCAGAAGTTACTATTTATTTTAAACATCAGTAATAGTATATGATTCAAGAAAAGAGAAGGTCAATCAAAGTGAAATTGTTGTAACAACTAGTATCAAGTTTCCAATAGTACTTCACTTTTGGTATAGTTTATTTTGCATTGTTAATTAATCACATTTAAGGAGGCTCATCAAACTATAGTTTGATGCATTAATCCATGTGACAACGTAAAAAAAAATAATAAAGACAAATGCAATGACTCAAATATGTGCACTGAGAAACGTTCTAGTTTAGTATTATGTAAGCATTTTTAATTGTTTTCTCTGCACAATTGTGTGAGAAAATTATTGGTACCTAAAATTAAAGGTAGACACCCTTGAATCCCATTAGGAAAACTGTCTAGGATATAGATGGGCAGTACTTGTAAGATCTTTTTCCACCCTTGTTTTTCTTTTTGTAAGGAATACAAAACTTCCTTTTATCTAAAAGTATATTGCGCATTATGTAAACGTCCATTTAATTTATTAAATGTGTTTATTTCACTTTCTTAGCCAAACAAGACCACCTTGTAGGTATATTCAGAAAAACCTTAAACTGCCTCTTGATAGTAACAATAATTCTTATGGTAGTTTTAGTAACATTTAGATGAATTGGGCTGAATTGTTATGGTAAATGGCACTTTCAATTGTTCTTACTGATTAATTTTTTTTTACAGATAATCACAGGTCAACAATTTTCTTGTCAAGGCAGACCGTCAGGTTATTATGCTGATATAAATACCGGATGTCAGGCAAGTCGTGTTTGTATTATGCATCTTATGTGTTAGCAATCAATTAAGCAAGTTCGTGTTTTATTTTACTTATATAACAATTTGTTACAAACTACAATTGATTTTCACACACCAGTTCTCCAGTAATTTAGATAAATATGCATTGTTTTCTCATATTCTCATTGCTTAATATAATAGAAACCAAAGGGGCCATTTTTCGGCCCCTATAACATTTTGGTGGTGCAATTTAATAATAATTTCGTACAACACCCTACAAAAAATTCTAAAGAAATGCTCAGCTTAATAACTTTAAGTACGTCAAATACAAAGCTGTCTAATGTATACAATAACTTTCTTTCTGTAATAAACATTATCTACTTCTAAATTTTATAGGTGTACCACATGTGTGATGGTCTTGGAAGACAGTTCAGTTATACATGTCCCAACGCCACTCTTTTCCAACAGAGGATGTTGATTTGCGACCATTGGTACATGGTTAATTGTAGCAAATCAGAAGTGGATTACAGGGCAAATCTATTGATTGGTCAAAAAGACAAACCATTCGTTGAAGATAGTGAAAAACAAAGAACACCCAGACCAGACCTTCTGACTAACCCAAGCGAACCCGAATACAATTTATATTCACGCAATAGTCGAGTTCTTTCTCAAACAAATTTAAATAAACTTGTTGGAGTTGATACTGAACGAAGTCAAGAAAATGGCTCACAAAGTACCGATAAACCGTTATATTTTGTGCCGAGCCATTGGTCAACTGAGTATACGAGAGACGTGACAACAGAACCAAATTTAATAACTCACGAATCAGGTTTTAAGGGTAGAGTAAGGGAAAAGCCTAGAGGTTTCAGTAAACCTATAGATATTGTGAAAAAGAGGAAAATAACTATAAACACAATTGATAATAACAAATTTGTAGACACATCTACGTCATTAAATGCAATAAGTCAAGACAATAGTTTAGGAAAGAAGCCTGTTCATTCTAAAATAAAACCGAATTCAATAGTTAATTTCCCATCAAATTTCGAAAACACAACACCCAAGTTCCCAACGTTTGTGGACGAGAGAAATAAAAAATTTGAAATTGAAGAAACACCAAATGGTGGAAATATTTCTGATTTTAACCTATTTTTGGCTCCCCCAAAAAGTTTACGTCAGCCAACAGGAGAGAGGACACCTGTTAATAATTTTAACTCACCTACAGTAAAAGTGAAAAAACAAAATGCTCCAGAGTATCCTTGGCAAGACTTGAGAAAAAGGTATTTTATTCCTGATGTCACTTTTCCATTGGAAATGGTACCACGAGCAAGTTACGACAACGCATTAAATTCATTTCAAGTCAAGTCGGTTCCAGTTTTTGTAACAAATAATAATGACACACAAACGTAATGATTGGTAAGTCATACATTGTTTTTTATATATTTTTTACAAAATAAATTGTCCATTAATCTAGTTTAGTTAGGTACGTATTATATTAATTAAAAGGCATCTTATGCAATGTAAATACATAAGTAGTTAGACTGAAGCTTTTAAATAAAGTTATATATTGTATTTTCGATTTGATTTATGTATAAATAGTCTTAGTACAGAGAAATCTACAATTAAGTTTAGATTGAAATGTACCTTCAAGCATTAGTGCCAATTGCTAAAAATACGTTTTTTTAGTATAAAAAATATGATATAAAAAGACGGCTTGTCACGCTTTTGAGTTGAAACCTTAGTTCTTTTAACACAGGGATAAATTAAAGTAACCGAAAACCTTTCAGGGACCATTTGGCTTACTGGGGATGTAATGTAATAAAAAATATCTAAAAAAATACATTTGAATACGGCTGTATTCACAATTATTCTAAAACATGCAGTGGAATCTTACTTTGATTAATTGCAGAACTCAATGATCTTACTCAAAACATCTTTGAAAGTACCTTTAACCATGTGAACAGTGCCAGGGTGAGTGAAAGGCTCATCTTTAAGAATTAAAACTTTTTCGCGTAAATAAAATTTTCACAAAGATACACACATGTGTACACATGTACATATATATNTATATATAATTTATGTCACTCGCTTTAGTCACGTAAGCGTGAGATGTGTGACCAGGTGTTTCGCACTCTTTTTTTATCTTCAATTTTATATGTAGTATGTACAAAATTCCTGTTAAGTATATAGATTCTATTGGTACTGCATTATTAATAATAAACTACTTATATAATGTTTTAGTAGATTTAAATAAAAATGATACTTTTAAGTAAATAGCGAGTTACCATGGCATGTCGCCATCTACCCACATTTGCTGAAGTGCTTCGTATTTTACACAAGGACCTAATTCGCCTTAGTCCTTATTAAAGTAGATATCTACTTGTCCAGTTGAATCTTTGACACAGTTTATATACGTGAATTGGACGTAAACCAAATTAATAAGAACTTAATCCGTATTTATTAAGTAGTTACTAATTACGTTCAAAAGAACTGTAAAACAACTCACAAGAAGTTTAAAAAATTCCACTTTAATAACGCAAAAAATTTATACAAAGTTACAAATATGCAACATTTCTTGAAAAACTTATCCACTTAATTAAAAAAATCTATAGCCTTGCAAAAATAAAGACATTTTTTATTTACTTAACATTTTTGTAGGCAGTATGCTAACATTTGCACATAAAGAATATTCGTTTGTATAAGTACATTGTATAACATCCCAAATATTTTCTACATATATACGTACTTAAACGACAACAGTATAACGTAAATATGCAAGTTTAGTATTCTATAAGTACAGACGCTTAAACAATTTCTGAATATAATTAAGTTACGTAATAAATTAAAGCCTGAAAAAAGATATTGGCGCATTCATATCACCTCATTGTTCTCATCTTATGTAAAACGGGTGGCATAAGATGTTTTAATATTTTCGGCATGTGTTGCATCTTCTCCATGATGTGACGAGGAATACTGTCTGAATCTCTATAATTGGACATACGTCCATCAGGATACTGGTATCGGATATGATGTTTCCCATCAACCCAAAGTTGAGAACCATCGGTAAACCGGACCCGTACTTCCCCGTTTGACAACTGCGTGGCAGTGCCTATACCGGGAATAGACACTTGACGGTCTTTGTCACTCCCCCGCGAAGACAGGGATGAATCCTTTTTCGAACTCGACTGGACATTTGTTACCGAAGCAGCAAAAGAAGGCTAAAAATATTTTTTACATAAAATTGGAAGTGTTAAAAAAATAAGAGAGAAGGTGCAATAATATTTTTTAAAAACAATTGTACAAAACCAAGACTAAGATAATTGAAAAATAAACTTAATACTTACCATTTTTTGTTGAATACTGTTTTCCTTTCCAATAGATGGAGATGAATTAGGTCTTCGACCCACAATTATAGGGAAATTGTTCCCTGATAATTTCGATAAAGTCTTCTCCAGCAATATGCAATGCTCTTTAGCTTGATTCGCGTGATTCCAGAGAAGATCCATTCCTCCTGACAAATCAAGACAGTCTTTGGTATCTTTAAGTGTAAGACATTCTCCCTTACCGTCCATTATGACAGTACCTTCGGTTGATGACTGCGTCACTTTTCCACCTGTTAGCAGATAAGTTGAAAAATAAATATACTAAACAAGTTCTATTCAATGCCAATATGGCATTTTCAAGTTGACGTATAGTTTGATACACTTTAAAAACCAATTACACTTAATATTGGTTTCCTTTACCTTCATAAAAACAGGCTTCAAAATCGACCAAGCTCTCCATCAGCAAGCATTTTGCCTTGTCCGTGTAATAAGTAACTTTTGGCGTTTTGGCTTTAACAAGTTCGACAAATTTCGCGGCGTAACTGTACTTCTTCCAGTGCTTTTCAGGTAAGTTTTCAATACTGTAAATTTGATCGCTCCCATGTAAAGGCAAAGGAGGTGGTTTAGTAGAAGGTGGTACCCCTTTACCGTCTCCTGGTTCATACAATACAATCCTTAAACCGTCTGGCGAAATTCGACACACTTCGCAAACAACATCGGTCTTCATTACACCACGCTTCTTTATAAATTCTATGCACACTTCACCATTATCTGAGATAGTTAAAATGGCGTTTTTTGTCTGATGCCTCGTCGGTAACAACCGATAAGAAGAAATTGGCGTGAAAGGACATGACGCTCGTTTCCTCCCCACAGAAACGTTTGTATTATCAGAAACTGTTTCTTTAGACTTTTCTGGACATTGAAAATTCTCTTGAGGACACCTATTAGCATTCTGATTACACTGTTGGGGATGATGATGGACAGAAATCAGTGAACAACAACACACGGAGGTAACACGAGAGTTACCAATTTCTGAAACGTAGCAATGTCCACTCTCTTTTTGAGGAAAACAGTTACTGTTACTTAAAGAGTATAAGTTTGGATTTGACCCGTTTTGATTACGAGCTACACAGTGATCCGAAAATTGTTTAGATTGTAAACTGGTGACATTGAAATTCTGACCTGAACACATCTTTACAGAATGAATACAATCGCTACTAGAATATCGAGGGTAAGAATTTAAAGGAAGTTGATATTTTTGCAAGGCACCGTCACTGTAAGCGCTGTCTTTTCTGCTGGACATTGTATGAATACCACTATCATGAGAACGTGAAGAGATGTCTCTGAAAGTCTAAAAGATAAAAAATATTATATTGAAAATTTAGTAATAAAACAGTAACAGACTTACTGTATGAATTTTAAGAAAGGGATGATCCAAAATTTGGTCTAATTTCAATCGATCTCTAGGATTCTTCTGCAAAAGAGCGTTTATCAAGTCTTTGGCTTCAATAGAAAGATGACTTGGTAATTGATAATTTGCCATTACAACCCTCGTCAATGTACTTTTGACTGCATGAGTGTCAAAAGGTGGAGAGCCAACTAAAAGTGTGTACAAAAGGCAACCAAGGCCCCAAAGATCTGCTTCTAAACCATGTGAACCTCTAGAAGCTACTTCAGGAGAAATGAAGTTTGGAGTACCACACATTGTCATATGCTTCTCATCAGGCCTGGCTAGCTGAGTGGCCAAACCAAAATCAGCAATTTTCTGAAAAAAATAAATATAATAAGTATAAATGTGAGTTTCAAATAAAATTAAAAATAGGAAACAGAGAAAGAGTTACATGACACAATAGTGATTTTAGCCTTAGACTAATGAGAGGAAGGCTATTGATAAAATATACCTACAGTGCTTTTACACATACCACTTGCATATCCTTAGTTAGAAGCAGATTTGATAATGAAATATCTCTATGAAGAATATTATGTGAGTGTAAGTATCTCATTCCTTCCACAACCTGTCTCATTATATGACTCGCTTCAGCCTCTGATAAAACCTGATAAAAGATAATGGTACTAGACAAATAAAAATTTATTTACATTTAAATTTTACTTTACCTCATTAGTTCTTCGCTTTAAATATTGTTGCAGCTCTCCATTATGACAAAGTTCTAATACTAAATATACATAATTAGCATCTTCAAAAAAACAAAACAATTCCAATATAGAAGGGTGCTTTAGCCTAGAATGTATAGAAACTTCTTGCCTGACACGACTTACCATATTTGCTGCTTCCATTAATTGTTTATCAATCTGAAAGCAACATATTTTTGTCATACGTTATATACAAATGTAACATGAATGGATATTAAATAAATTACCATTTTTATTGCAACTTCAACCCCGTTGGTCAAACATAGTGCTTTGTAAACTGTTGCAAAGCCTCCTTTTCCTAATAAGTTGTGAACTTCATAGTCCTAAAAAATGTAAAAATTTAACTTACCAAATAAACAAATTCCAAAACATTTAAATTAACCTCAATCCTTTCACTGAAAGAAGTCATTTTTCTTAATCGTTAGTTTTCCACAAGTATCACTTAAATAAAAACTAGTAGATATAACCACTCATCTATTCATAATTATAAACGGTTTTATCAACAAACGTGTAAATAATATTTAATTAAAATTTATAAAAATGTAAACAAGCTACATTTCTGGGCCTTGTTACTTTGTTTATTAATTTGATTTTAACGGTCGCTGCAACGATACCATTACCAATCGTACAGGTATCCTATAAAGTATTTCTTTTTAATTATGCAAATTTCTAATAGAGGTCTTTTTATACTTACTCCTTGGTTATGTAGACGTAAATAGCAAGCTGCTAAATGGGTTGCAGAACGGTGTGCTCCATATTTGCATATTAATTTGATGAATGTTGAATTTTCAATTGCGTCTGAATAATTGTGAATAATCATTATTTAACCCTTTTTTATTAACTTTTATTAAAATAAACTACAATTAATGTTCTTACAGAATAGATCAATGTATATTGCAACTGTATTTCTGTTTATAAAAAGTTTAGATTATCTCTAGTGAAAAATCTTTTTTGCCATAAATAAATAATTTGCACTTTATTTCAAACTGGCACATATACCACTTAGTACACCCTGACGTGCTTATATCATAAATTTAAATTGACCTGAATCACTATATAGGGAGAAATTATGCGGATTGAAATATGAAGATTCATTTTAAAGGATTCCAAATTATGATTCGCTACCTTTGATTTCGCAAAAACATATTTTTGTCAAAACACATGTCACTTTATGACAGCCTGTCGCACGTATATCATTCAAATTAAAATTTCATTGAATCACTGTAGAGAGCGAAATTTCGCGCGTAAAAATCGGAAATTGACAAAAGAATCCTAAATTATGAATCCATTTACTTCGATTTCACTTTACGACACTCGTCGTTACTCAGTAAATACATTGATTTAAGATTTTTGAAAAAATTTGCTATTAACTCACTGAAATTCAAATATTTTCTAATGATAAGGAAAGAAATTATCCTCTTTCCTTGTAAGAAGAGAAATGAGTAAAATTTATCATGGACTTCCCACAGAGTCAGGAAGGCGAGAATGACGAAGTATTAAAGTTATTTTTGTATACTTAACTGTTATAAAGAAGTTTAAAATTAAATTTAAAAAGAATCTTCTTATTTAGACTATGCTGTAAGTTTCTTTGCACATTGTGTTGCCTAGTCTGCTATAATATAAACCAATTAATTATGACCTAGTAAGACACCCTTTAATCGAGGACATATGGAAACTGAGCCATGGAATTTAATATCATTTTCAACTGAAAAACTTTAATACAGTTTAAAATTATGGTTAATAACTAATTTGTGTAATTAATATTATGATATTCAATTATTTATTTTGATGTTTAGGTACTTTTGACTTCTTGAATTTTCTTTTTCATAATCCTGGACGAATTATCCTATACCGTGTTGACTTGTTTGTTCTTGCTTATCATGACCTGTTCTAAATATAGTTTCTGTGATACTAAAGCAAGTTTTTTTTAGTGGATAATCACTTAAAGTTTATCAATTTGGATTTCGAATGTCATTTTTGCAAGTAATAATATCACAAGTGAAACTATATTTCGTTGGGATTTGAAACATGACATTAAATTTATTTATTATTTATTTGCCATTCTGTATGCTACAATACATTATTATCACTTCTCAAAAGTTTGCAAAATGCGATCCATCTCCATATAATTTTATGAGAGCATTTTTTATGTTTAAGTTATTATTTTGTATGGTTTAGCAAAATTTATGCCAGAAACTACCTGTCCAACATGGCACACGAAAACTCTTCATACCATGAAATGTTACATACCTTTTCACATAATTATCATTTCTACAAGCATAATCAATAATTTTCAATAATTTCCTGAAGTTGATGTTATTGTTCAACAGGTTGAAAAATCAGTTGCGCCTTTTTATGTTTAAAATTTTTACGTTATTTCGGGTTTTAACAATGAAAGATGCTTAACTTTAAATTGCTGCCAAAAACTGTCACCAGTACGTTATTTCTCACACATATCTATACAACAAACTAAACTTTTGGAACCATCAAAATCATTGTTTAACATTTTTAAGTAATTTTCGAGTCTTAACAATGAAAATTGCTTCATATTAAATTGTAATCCAAAACTGCTTTTAGTGCGTTACACACTTCTCACGCATTTCTGCATTACATTCACCTTTTGGAATCGTCAAAATCATTGCTCAACAAGTAGAAAAATAAGTCGCGCATTTTTATGATTAACATTTTTAAGTAATTTTCGAGTCTTAACCATGAAATTGGCTTTATATTAAATTATAGTCCAAAACTGCTGCTAGTACGTTACTTCTTATGCTGTTCTATATTACATTCACCTTTTAGAACCATCAAAACCATTGTTAAAGGGACCGAAAATCCAGTTACACTTTTTTATGTTTACATATTATTTTTATGTAATTTTCGGGTCTTAACAATGAAATTTGCTTTATATTGAACTGTAGTCCAATACTGCTGCCGATGCGTTACTTCTCACGCATTTCTGCATTACATTTACCTTTTGGAACCGTCAAAATCATTGTTCAACAAATAGAAAAATAAGTTGCGCTCTTTTATTATTAACATTTTTCGTAATTTTCAAGTCTTAACCATGAAATTTGTTTTATATTAAATTATAGTCCACAATTGCTGTTAGTGCGTTACTTTACTTAAACAATTTGTCGAAGATTCGATTGTGCGTTTTTATTATGTTTATCATTTTTGTGTAATTTTTGCTCTTAAATAATGTAATTTGAGAATATTGGAGCTTTACTGTTCGAGCGTACTATCTATCTTTTTCTCTCCGAATGCTCACTTCCTCTATGTGAACAGTAAAACAACTCTTGTCATTGCTGAATTAATAAACCAATTCAAAACTGGAACATATTTTTAGTTTTGATGAAATTCGACTACTAAAATTGTTGTATATTTTTATTTATCAGGTAAAATTCTAATTTTTGTTCCAAACTAAACTTAAGCAGTGATATCGTACTAATGATCTTTTGTTTCATTTTAGTGTATGTTTAGGAATTAGATACATACGAATCCATTTCCTTTTCTTGATAGTCTCTGCTGGTTTATTAGTATTATAGTCCTTACACTTTATTTACATTTTTAGTTTATCAATTAAAATAGAAATTGATTTGTGTGTTAAGATTAAAATTAAATAATGGTACGACTTTAATTATCCATTCATTATTTTCTACTATTTCTTAGAAATTCAATGATGGAAGTGGATATCCTTTTCATGTTGGCTCCAACAGGTGTCTAAGGATGTGTCCTTGCAGTTTATGTAACATTTTTGTTTATTACTACAAGTTAAAATTGTTGTACCTGTTACAGTGTCAAACGTAAAAAAATGGTATCATATTTATTAAATACCCATTCCTTCTTTCAGTTTAGTGCATTTTTTGAAAATACGCGTTAGCAAGTCGAATTCATTTGAATATAATTTTTTGCTGGTTTATTAGAATTTTAATCCTTACAGTTTTTTTACTCTATAGTTTTTTAGTAAAGATTGAATTTTAAATTTGTTGTTTTAGTTCGAAAGCTCTCCGCACTACGGTCGTCGATTGCGCCAGCAGTCTTTTAGTTCTGCCTCTGCTGGTCGTATTTTCACATACGTTACAGACTGGAAAATTCCATTGCTGTATACTATCTTCGAGTGTTAAAATACTTATGTGAAATTATTTTGGAAAATTGCAATTTTAGGCAATTCAGGCAGCGAAAATGTGGTGAAATCGAAAGCGAAGTATGTGGTGATATCAATATATACGTTTGATAACGAAGCGTAAACATTTTACTCGTTATAAAAAAAGTTGTTAATAAAAACATCATCTACTGTTATCAAAATAGACGGTGTTACTCATCGATTAAACCAATGCAATATTTTGTGTAATGTGGAACATTTTTTACAAGTTCCCAATAAGGAATTAAAACTGCTTTCCGGTGAGTTTTTGTCATTTAGTTTGTTCTCAAAATTTCGGTGATTAGGGTAGAGTAGGGTAAAGTTTTTCTCTTTGTAAGGTACTCCTTTTAAGTTATTTTTAAACTATTTAGCTATAATTTTAAGTATATTAATTCAGCTTATATGAAATAGGAAATTCTGATTGTTTTGTTGTTTACGTAATTTTTCCTTTTTAATAGTAAAATTTGCTATAATATAAACCGCAGTCAAAAACAGTTGCCAATAAGTCATTTGTCACATATCTCTACATAACTTTTACTTTTTGGAACCATCGAAATAAATGTTTAACAAGTCGAAAATTCAGTTGTGCGTTTTTATGTGTAGTATTCTTGAATAGTCTTTAGTTGTTAAAAAGGAAATTTACTTCATTTAAATTTCAGTTTAAAACCGTTATGCGTACGTTACTTCTCATACATTTCTACATAATTTTCACCATTTGGAACCGTGAAAATCACTTTTCAACTATTCGAAAATTCTGTTACGCTTTTTTGTTTGAAATTTTTTTGTAATTTTCGGGTTTTAATAATGATATTTGGATTATTTTAAATTGCAGTCTAAAACTGTTGCCAGTACGTTATTTCTTACAAATTCTACAAAGCTTTTACCTTTTTGAGCCATTTCCATCAGTGTTTAACAAATCGAAAATTCAGTGGGTCTTCTTTACATTACTTGAACATTTTTACGTAACTTTTGGGTTTTAAGAATGAAATTTGCTGTATTATAAATTGCAGTCTAAAACTGTTACCATAACTTTCGCTTTTTTGTATCATTTAAATCATTGTTTAACAGGTCGAAAGTTCAGTTGCGTTTTTTTATGTTTGTGTAATTTTCGCCCTTAAGCAATGAAATTTGAGAATATTGTGTAGTTTTACTATTCGAGCGTACTATCCATCTTTTTCACAACAACAGTACAACATCTCTGGTTTTGTTATATTATTGCACCAATTTAAAATTTATGTTTAACATTTTTACGTAATCATCAATTGTTAACAATGAACTTTGTTTTTTTAAATTTCACTCTAATACTAGTAGTATATGTATAGCGGTTCTGGATCGTAGTGGGGATGATTATTTTTGGTATTATTATCTCCTTTCTGCGCATGCGCGGGGTGTGGCTTGTATATTTTTATTTCTGATTGGTTGTTTTTTTGAGAGGTGGCGTGGCTTGTGATATCTTTCGACCAATGAGTGTTCGTTCTTTTGGATAGGAGTGAAGGTAAGACCGTATATGGTATTATTTTTCGAGGGGGCGTGGCTTCTGATATCTTTCGACCAATGAGCGTTCGTTCTTTTGGATAGGAGTGGGGGTATGACCGTATATGGTATTATTTTTCGAGGGGGCATGGTTTGTGATATCTTTCGACCAATGAGCGTTCGTTCTTTTGGATAGGAGTGGGGGTATGACAATATATGGTATTATTTTTCCGTTATGAGCCAGCGGGGGTGTGGTTTGTGTGTGTATTCTTGTTTTCTGATTGGTAACATGATGTCGTCCTCGTGGGGAAAATGACTGCTGCGGCGGTAGCGCCGACCATAGCTGAGGTGTGAAATATGAATATGTGTGATAAGTGATAATGATTGTACTATTTGTTTTTTTTTTCCTGGTGTTTCTCTTTTTAAATTAAATACTTTGGCAACTTATTTTACGCGCAGTAACGGCTCCATAACTAACGTTATCTATTTTTTTTAAAATTGTTTATATACAGCATTTGAGATCTTATCTGCTTTGTGTTTGCGATTATAGTAAATTAAATTAAACTTTAGCTTTCATTTAGATTATAATATTTTTTATTTACATATAGGTATAATAGAAAGTAGTGTGGGGTCTTATAAAATCAAAAATTATAGAAACTGACTATTGTTGTTGTAGTATCCCATGTCGTTAGGTTAGGTTACATTTGCGATTCGCCGCCGACGATGATATCCTCCTCCTCGTCATCCACAAAAATTTTATCGTCGTGGTTGTTTTCAGAATCCTGTATAGATCGCATCGGATTTAGTAGTTCATTTTCTTGTTGTTGTTGTTGTTGTTGTTTTGCTTGTTTGTCCTTAAACTCTATACATTTTATTAATTCAAGGTTATATATCTTCCCCTTTTGTCCATGATTTATAATACATAAGTAGACGTAGATAATTCCAACAACTGTCTGTCGTCTAAACCGTTGTAGCGTTCAGGTAGAAACAGTCGCTTATCGCCATCTAATTCAGCAAGCACCCGTTCACCGTATTTACTTGTAAATCGAGTCATTTTAGTTATTAAATAACCCTTTCCCTGTTCCATACTATTCAAATTTAAGAAATTGTACGCACCGAAAGAATTGAATGCTTGTATTAGAGACACCTGATTCTTCCTTCTATTGTTTGTATGGCTCGTTGAGGCTTTCGCCTTAGACGATACAGCCAGTTTCCTAGTCTTAGTCGTTGTGGAGGTCATGGTAGGTTTCTTTTCCATTTTGATTTTGATATTCAAACGGCAACCTCTATCAATACAAATAATATTAAATGCTTACTAGATGTAAAGTTGAGTCGGATGTGATTTAAGCTTGAAATTTGAGTCTTTTATACTGATATAACCTGATAGACTTTTGGAACGAGAAACACACGTGCGCCTAAGGTGTCATTCATGAAGAAAACAAATGGTGATTATAATTTGTTTAGTTTTGGAACGAGAAACACGTGCGCCTAAGGTGTCATTCATGAAGAAAACAAATGGTGATTATAATTTGTTTTTATAATTAACAACAAAGGTCGATAAGCAGATCCGTTTGACGTCAATAATTTTTTGTATAAAAAAGACTCATACCGGGTGTTAGATCGTTTTATTTCTTCCTGCGATATCATACAATGTATTCGCATCTAGTAATAATATGTCTATTAAATAAACTGTTTGCTCGTATATATTAAAATGTATATCGCTTATTTGCGCGTTTACTTTTCCAATCAAAGAAAGTATACAAATCATCCTGTCTCACCCTATCTTAGTTTCTTCTCACGAGATCATACATCGCGAATATAAAAGCTCCAACGAAGGATCGCTTCGAGCAAAAATGAATCTATCCGAGTGGCTGCGTGGGCGCCTTCCCGCAGATTGGCCTGTAAGTTCATTTATTTTTAATTTTTTTTTAAATTTTTTATTTATTTTGTATTGAGTCACTTTTTTAATTTATAATCCTTATCTTTTAGGCATTTTGCATAGTATTTCCGGGCAGTGGGG